>NC_057794.1:292969542-293150812 GCF_018294505.1 Triticum aestivum | reverse complement strand
CACAACTTCACCCACCGACGACTAATTTATTACCATTTATGTCCTTCATATACGCGCTGATGGGTGGGCCCTATGGTAATGTGCGCTGCTGAATGTGGACCGTTTGACAGGTCAATTGATCGTGGCATCAACAAATTACGGAGCTGTATGGTGAGCCAGTGACCGTATGATCACCCTAAAATGTATTCTGTTAACACAGTACAGAATCAAACTACCATTTCTTTCTTTCATATACGAGCTGACAGGTGGGCCCCACGGTTACGCGCCCCGATGGTGCAAAACTAGTTGCGCCACGTGGAATGTTTGACTGGTCAATTGATTGTGTCATCAACAAAATACGGAGTTGTACAGGTGAGTCAGTGACCGTATAATCATGACATGTATTTTTTAACACGGTACAGACGCAAGGGCTCATATATACGCGCAAGCACTCACCGCTATAAGCGCACACATGCACACCCTACCCCTATGAGCACCTTCTAGAGAGTGGGCCAGCATATGATCTTGAGATTTTACGAAGTCACCATAGGTGCCTCGTAGTCGAGTGGAACGTCTCCTCCCACTGAACGCACATCACCGGAAAATACTGAAATTAACCCAGGATAAATGCGAGCACTGGGACTTTAACCCTGGTGGGCTCGAGAAACCACTATCCTCCTAACCATCCAACCACATGTTGGTTAGCACGACATAATGTATGTGGTGATCGTGATGAGCTTATTCTGAAGTCCAGTGACCATATTGTGCTTTTGCTTCAAATACAATGACCGTAAGTGTCGTCAACAAAATACGAAGCACGCATCAAATGCAAAGTCCGCTAGTGTCATCAAGAAAATACGGAGATGTATCGTGAGCTAGATACCATATGATCGCCACAAGAATGTATACGGTGACCGTAATGAGCATATTTTGAACTCTGGTGACCGTATAGTGCTTTAGCTTGAAATACAGTGACCGTAATGCGTGAATGTGTCGTGGGCATGCATACTTTTAGAGGGCCGAGAGATAGTTTGTGTGTGTACATGAAAGTGGTGTAGAAAGAGGGGATGTCTGGTGGAGACAAGGAGAGATATGCCCTTCGTTTCTCTTTCCCGTGACTAATATTTTAGGAGAATATATAAACATTCACAATGCAGAACAAATATTTTTGGATGCACCATGCAATTAACTTTCATGTATAACATTGTACTATTGTATATGCTTATTTTCTTAGTGGCCGATTGCGTGTGTGGTGTGGTGGGCACATCATATCTAGTTGTGGTGGGTCAACATGAGGACTCATGGGTCGGTTCCATCCTACGCCACATAGGTTGGATCGAGACGCATTATACGAAGACCCATGTGGAGGACTCGGCATACAACACGAAGCTAGTTACCAGAGTCACGGAGGACTCTATCCCCACTGTTGATAAGCCAACTATATATGATTTGTAACCCTAGGCCCCCAATATGTTATAGAAGCTTGGGGGCTAGTTCGTCGATAGTATACACACACGCACAATGCCTGGTATTCATGTGTACTTTGTACATACCCCTATCACTAATATACAGTACCAAGAGTAGGCTTTTTCCTCAATTGCAAGGGTCCGAACTAGGGTAAAACTTTGCCTCGTATTACCATCCAGCCTAACAGTCAGGGATATCCTAGCGAATGATATGACGGAATCACATCTGCCAACTACTAAGAGAGAGGTGTGTCTGGGGGGGGCAATGTGTGCGAGAGAGGCCTAAAGATAATGTGCGTGTGGGAGACACGTAGGCACATATATATATGTGCGTATAGAGGACTAGTAGAGACCGTGCGTGTGTATATATGCATGTGAGAGAAATAGTGTTTTCCAACTGAGATTAGTGAAAAGAGTGGTACATAGTAGTCAAAAAGAGAGAGAGAGAGAGAGAGAGAGAGAGAGAGAGAGAGCATGTGCGTGAGACTCCCCGACACCCCGAGAGAGATTGTGAGCATGTGTGGAAGAGAAATGCCGATGCATATAAAGTGTGTGCACTTATGCGGTAGATAGAGAGATATATAGCGCGTTTGTGAGAAAGGGCCGAGGCATAGTGCATCTACGTGTAAAAGGCGGTTCTACGCATTAAATTAAAATATAAATGGCATTATTATTTTTGGATGAGATCATGAATTTTGCAAATTGCGTATGGACGAAAATCAGTCTATCAGACACCCATACTCTATTGAATTCTAGCATGTGCATGTGTTTATTTCATATTATCGATCCATAGAGTGAGAGCGGTTTGAAATATAGGCAATGGATGCTTTTGCAATTCATATATAAACATTAATTAGTGCACTCCATGTTTTTAGTGTGAAGCACTTTATACATTTGTCACTTGCATGGATACATTCCAAATTGCTAGCTACGAAATAGAATACATGTCGAATTCCACATAAAGAGGGTTTCGAAGATTCGAATTCATAGGAAGTGCATTCATCTATTTGAACCCGAGATAATGGCATTTGTAAATCAGATGTAAAAGGGGGCATCAATCTTTGTTGTGTGTTTGAACATGCTATATATATTCATACGCATGTCTAACTTTTTTTTGCAACCAAGAAGATTATATCTGGAACCATGCATGAATTGAGGTAAGTTGCATATTTTTTAATATATACTCGTGTACAATGTATATTCAAATGTACCACCTCCATTCCAAAATAATTGTAGCTTTAGGATTTTCAAGAGTAAAGATTTGTGAAGTTTGACAAATCCTGAAAGTTCAATTCAAGAGAACCGAAAACGTTAATGCTTCTGCTCCCCAATATTGAACGAAGCTCCAAATAGGGCTCTGGTCACCCGAAACCGCGCGAGACTAATGTTTGGTGGTAGGAAATTACTGTCCTGACTCTGGCTCGTCTAGCCTATCGGCCTGATGTCCAAAGGTCTAAATCGGGGTAGGTTTGTAACTTCACCAAGACGCCAGTCTCAACCGCCTCCGAGAGGCATTCATACGCCGTGGGTGCCGAAACACCCATGCGCTCGGCCGAAATCTATCCCGCCCACATTTGGGACACCTGAGATTACTGTCCTACCCCCAACCCGCAATATGTCCGAAATTTTAGATGGAGGCAAAGTTTGTAACTTTTCGCAAATTTCAAACAAGCGCGTCCCAAACCGAAACATCGTTCCCCCTTAAGTTCCCCGCCTCCATCCATTTCCCCATTCATACTCCATGGGCGCCAAAACACCCTATCCACCAGCCGCGAAACCCCAGCCTCCTCCGTCCTCCACCCCATAGCGCCCAATCCACCGCCGCCCTCCCCCATCACGCCGGAGCCGGTACCCCGACGTCGTCGTCCAACGCAACCGCAACCGCAACGTCCTCAAGGACTTAGCAGCTGAAGCCGAGGTAGAGCTGCCTCCACGACGCCGACGCCGACATGCGCCGTACCAGAACAACTCCGACCACGCAATCCTGCGCCTCACTGTTGCCGCTCCACTGTCGCAACTGTCCACCGCACCGGAGATGTTCCCGCTACACCGTCGGTCACCACCTCGGATCTGCTTCCCCGCCGCCGACAGACGGCCACCGCACCACACTCAACAACTTGGCCATGGGTCCGTCCAAGGCTGCACCGTCCTCCACAACTTCTCGTTTCAAGCGAACCACAAGAAGATCATTAGAAAAACAAAAGGAGGACACAACACTGCCAGCAGAAAGAGGTACTCCTCTTCCCTTATTCGTGCAAACCTTACGTCTCTGCTCACACCGTATTCTTCCCACGAAAGAAACTAGTTGAGCGCTTCTTGCTGCATCTTCTTCGTGATACTAAATGCACAAGGTTTCCTCCCTTTACTATTTCACCTTTGCTAGAGGTTAGTAGCCCGCCTGGATTTCAATTCAGGGTCAGTCGAACCGCAATTAAAAGAAGCAGCACCCTCTTAGGCGCGCGGAGCACCTAGTCCGTCTGTTCGCCAGGGAAGCGGCGCATCGGTGTTTATCATAGGGGTGTGGGGCGCAGGAGCTGCTTGCGCCCGATTTGGAGTTCGGCATGGCTTGAATGGATGGCCGAGGGCGGTGCCAAGCACGACGGTGCGGTGAGGTCGAGGGGAGGGCGCAGGAAGGGGACTGGGCCGGTGGTCACTGTCGTTTCGAGGAAGATCATCAACACTGACTGGCTAGAGGTAGATGAAGGCGATCCGCCCCGTTCTTTGTACATCGGACGGTGCAGAAAAAATAGACTCACCTATTTGTTTTCAGTCGAATGTTATTTTCATAGAATCCTATAGTAATTTAGTGTGCCATGCATGTTGTAGAGCTATCACATGTCTCCCGTCATTTATTTCTCACCGATGTGCTATCTGCTACCTTTACACTGTACTAATTGTGCACACACTTCACCCATACTCACACTATTTTTTTTATGCATGGGTATTTCAGACTCTGAGGCCGTGTTGATGAATGCTGAAAAGAAAAGACAGAAGTCGCTCCCGTGTAATTCGAAGATAAGCACTAAGCATTTCAGGGCTCTAAAGGATGCAGTGTCAGAAATTGGAGATAGTAAACATAGCTCTGCAGTTGATGATCTCAATTGCCGCACACAACCATCCCAGGTGCTTGCTTTAACTTCGTGCTTTCAAATGTGGTTGCATGTTGCATATGGTGTCTAGCTTGTATTTCTTCCAATTTGGTTAAATTGCATCTGCTTACTTTACACATTATACCTTTGATAATGACATGCCTTCCTGTTTTTGATACATACTACATATGTCTATTAACCATGTTCGTACATCAAACTAATGCTCTTTTGTATCCCTCGTCAATCACTTATGATGAGACAATCACCCGGGTGGGTTACTGTGAGACGCCATACTCGTTTAAAGAGTGCAGTGTCATCCTCCCCACATGATTCTCCAGAAACAGCAAGGCTAAATGAAGATAGTCAACATAGCTCTCTAGTTGATGACCGCAATTCCCCCACACCACCATCACAGGTGCTTGCTCTAACTTCATAGTGTGATTTGTGGTTGCATGTTGCATACGGTGTCTAGCTTGTAATGCTTCTAATTAGGGTAAATTGCATCTGCTTAGTTTACACATTATACCTGTGAATATGATATGCCTTCCTATTTTTGGTACACACTACATCTATGTGTTAACCTTGTTGTTACATGAAACTACCTCTCTTCTGTATCCTGCATCAATCACTTACGATGAGTCACCTTTATTCGTTGCATATTTCATATTATTTCTAGCATGTTGCCATGTATTGCTTCTAATTTGGTCAAATACATTTGTTAGGGCACCCTTTTAATTTGGCAGAGTGACACCGGTTTCATCTTTCATATGGATTCTAGCTTGCATTGATTCTAACAAGTTCAAGCACCTTGTGCTTAGTTTACACTTTATACATCATACATGTCAATATGTCACACCGTCCTGTTTTTCATACATATTCCATCCTCCTATCATGCGGCTGCCTTACATGAAAGTAGTGTTCGTCAGTATCATGCATCAATGAGTTCTGAAGAGCAAATTTTATTCCTTTTTCTTGTGGGTTTGACTTGACAAGGAAAAATCAAGAAAGATGAAGGAAAAGAGTAAGGAAGGCGATGATGGTGGTCCTCTATAGCAACGTAAACGGAGCATCTGTACCGATTCTCCTTGTACTGATAGTGCATTACAAGGTACAAGTCTCCGCTCCCCTACTTCACCATCCAAGGTGCTTGCTCTGACTTGGCAGTGTGATATCTGGTTGCATGTTGCATATGGTGTCTAGCTTGTATTGCTCCTAATTAGTGTAAACTACATCTGCTTAGCTTACACATCATACGTGTGAATATGACACGCTTTCCTGTTTTTGGTACATACTATATCTGTCTATCACACCATGTTCTTACATGAAACTACTCTTCTTGTGTATCCTACATCAGTCACTTATGATGGAACACCTTTAAGTTGGCAGTGTGATATTGGTTTGTGTCTTGAATATGATTTCTAGCATGTATTGCTTCTAGTTTGATGAAGGCCACCTATGACGAGACAGTTTTAACTTGGCAGAGTGATATTGATTGCACCTTTCATATGGTGTCTAGTTTGCAGTGCTTCTAATTTGTTGAAGTGCCTTCTGCTTAGTTACCACATCATAGGTGTGAATATGTCAAGCCGTCCATTTTTTCGTACATATTCCATCCTCGTATCATGACTTTGCCTTTCATCAGAATAGTGTTCGTCAGTATCATGCATCAATGAGTTCTGAAGAGCAAATTTTATTCCTTTTTCTTGTGGGTTTGACTTGACAAGGCAAAAACAAAAAAGAGGAAGGAAGGCGATGATGGTGGTCCTCTGCAACAAGGTAAACGGAGCATCTGTATCGATTCTCCTTGTACTGATAGTGCATTACAAGGTCCAAGTCTCCGCTCTCCTACTCCACCATCCAAGGTGCTTGCTCTAACTTGGCAGTGTGATATTTGGTTGCATGTTGCATATGGTGTCTAGCTTGTATTGCTCCTAATTAGTGTAAACTATGTCTGCTTAGCTTACACATGATACGTGTGAATATGACATGCTTTCCTGTTTTTGGTACATACTATATCTGTCTATCACACCATGTTCTTACATGAAACTACTCTTCTTGTGTATCCTACATCAGTCACTTATGATGGAACACCTTTAAGTTGGCAGTGTGTTATTGGTTTGCGTCTTGAATATGATTTCTAGCATGTATTGCTTCTAGTTTGATGAACGCCACCTATGACGAGATAGTTTTAACTTGGCAGAGTGATATTGATTGCACCTTTCATATGGTCTCTAGTTTACAGTGCTTCTAATTTGTTGAAGTGCCTTCTGCTTAGTTACCACATCATAGGTGTGAATATGTCAAGCCGTCCAATTTTTCGTACATATTCCATCCTCGTATCTTGACTTTGCCTTTCATTAGAGTAGTGTTTGTCAGTATCATGCATGAATGAGTTCTAAAGAGCTAATTATATTCCTTTTTCTTGTTGGTTTGACCTCACAATGCAAAATCAATAAAGCTGAAGGAAATTGGCAATGCATTGGATGATGGTGGTCCTTCCGAGCAACTGAAATGGGGGTTCTCTACAGATTCTACTCCGCCATCCTCCCAACAAGATTCGCAAGACAACGCAAGGCTAGACAGTCAACGTAGCTGTGTAGATGATGAGCACATCTCCCCTACTCCACCATCACAGGTGCTTGCTCTAACTTGGCACTATTATATGTGGTTGCATGTTGTGTATGATGTCTAGCTTGTATTGCTTCTAACTTTGTTGAATTGCATCTGCTTACTTTACACATAATGCCTGTGAATATGACATGTGTTCCTGTTTCTAGAACATACGTGTACATGATGAGCACATCTCCCCTAATCCACCATCACAGGTGCTTGCTCTAACTTGGAACTCTTATATGTGGTTACGTTTTCCGTATGATGTCTAGTTTGTATTGCTTCTGATTATGTTGAATTGCATCTGCGTAGCTTACAACTTATACCTGCAACGATCACTTACCCATAGGACACATTTAACTTGGGACTGTGATGTAGGTTGCATCTTGCATTGTATTATAGCTTATACTACTTCTAGTTTCTTGAAATGGCGATTACGACGAGACACTTTTTACCTGATAGAGTGATATTGGTTGCATGTTCATATGGTGCCTAGCTTTCATTTCTTCTAATTTTGTTGAAATGCCTTCCGCTTACTGTTTTTTCATACATATTCCATCCTCCTATCATACGTGTGAATATGAAACATTGTCTTTTTTGTATATATTCCATCCTCCTATCATGCGCTTGCCTTACATCAAAGTAGTGTTCGCATCAAAGTAATGTTCGTCTGCATCATGCATCCACCAGTTATGCAGAGCTAATTTTATTCATCTTCTTGTGGTTTTGACTTCATAAGGCAATATCAGAAAATAGGAAGGAAAAGAGTAAGTTAGGGGATGTTGGTGGTCCTCCGCACCGACGCAAACAGAGACTCTCTAGATTTGCCACTGCTATTGCTAATGAAGTTGAAGTCCCAAGTCTACATGATGAATTCATCTCCCGTACTCCACCATCATACGTGCTTGCTCTAAGTTGACAGTGTGATAATTTGTTTCATGTTGCATATGTTGTCTAGCTTGTATTTCTTCTATTTTGATTAAATTGCACCTGCTGAGTTGATACATTATACATGTGCATATGACATGGCATTTTGTGTCTAGAATACACTGCATCTATCTATCATACCATGTTCTTACATCAAAGTACCGTTGTTGTGTATCCCGCATCAGTCACTCATGATTGGACGCTTTTAACATGGCAGTTTGATAGTGGTTGCATCTTGCATTGATTTCTATGTTGTACTGCTTCTAATTTTTCGAATTGCCACTTATGACAAGACACTTTTAACTTGGCAGAGTGATATTGGTTGCATCTTTCATATGGTGTCTAGCTTGCATACTTCTATTTTCTTGAAAATCCTTCTGCTTAGTTTACACATCGTAGCTGTGAATATGTCATGCCGTCATGTTTTTCTTACATACTCCATCCTCATACAGTTGTCTTACATCAAAGTATTGCTTGTCTGTATCATGCATCAATGAGTTCTGAAGAGCAATTTTATTCTTTTGTGTTGTGGGTACGGCTTCACATGGCAAAGTCAAAAAAGAGCAAGGAAAATAATATAGTAGGGAGTGGTGTTACTCGTCGGGAGAAACGGAAAAGGATCCGCCGTCCAGATTCTGCTGGTACTTATAGTGCAGTAGAAGGTCCAAGTCCACCGGCTAAATCTACAAACACAATATCACCTGCTCCACCAGCTGCAGCATCCGCTTCAACTGTACCAGCATCTCAATGAGTTACTCGTTCGTTTGCTCTGGAACTGGCCAGTTCCCAAGCTGCCTTCACACCTAACACTACTTCCGAAGCACTGCTGACACAATAGGACTTGGCAAGATCAGATGAACCTCATGAGCATCAACACCAAGACGGTACCTGACCGAGTCAAGTTGCAGTTGCATGCTCCTTTATATGTACTCTCACAGTTTGATGTACATTAACACTTTCCATATTCGTTGTTGAACTAGCACCACGACGCAAGCGGAAACAGACATCAGGGATAATGCTTGACAGATTAACAAAATCTAAAGGAGGAAGAATGGAGATCCATTTTGAGGCAGGTTTAAAAAGGCCGTGTGATGCTACAGAGTCAGGCAAGTTGGTATCAGAGGCATCCGTTGCCATTAGGTGTCATGCACGTATCCTCCCAATGTGGATCCAGTACAGGAATGAGAAAGACAATACCCAATTTAACACCTTCCTTGACCATTTATCCGTAAGTAATGTTATTCATCGCAATTAGTAATATTGTCTTGCTCTGTCCCATACTTTCTAGCTTCCTCCTAATAATACTCACATTCTTTTTTCAATAGATGAGGTTCAAGTTGGATCGGAAAGATGATGCAACTAAACAAGCATGCACTCATGTTTTTCAGTCTACTCTGCGACAGTATCGGTACCACCTTAGAAAATCTCACTTTGAAGGCAAGGCTAACAATGAAATCGCCCAAACATCTCCAATGGAATATATTACATATGAAGACTGGACAGCCCTCGTTAAACATTGGTCCAATCCAAAGTATCAGGTAGGCTATATGTATTTGATCAGACCAGATATTGAACTTGTATTTATGTATGTGCCGTACAAGTGTATCTTCTTCTAGGCTAACTGTTTGAAGAACAAGACCAACCGTTCTAAAGTGAAATTCCAACAGACAACAAGATCTCGTAGCTATATTGCACACTGCGAGGCTCTTGTAAATAGCTGCTACTTCTTTTTTCTGTGCCATATTATCGTATCTATATTGACTTGTTCCAAATACAGAGGAAAGCCTATGCGGACCAAAAAGAACCTGAACCGAATGCAGTGCAAATCGTCAAGGATTGCCACACCAGCAAGATGAAGGGCATGAGCACACTAGTTCAAGCCGCTGTTGTAAGTCCTTACTCCTCCTGCCTTTGAACTGACTGGTACTGTGATGTGTTCATTTAACTACTTGTTTGCAGCCAATGTCAGTTACTCTGTTCACTTTTATACACAGTTGGCTTAACATATCATTTCACCTTACATGGTTTAAAAGAGATGAAGGATATTCTTTTGGTCTTGATCTATATTCTAGTTGTTATGTTCACGTGTGCACACAATGATAAAATAGCATGTTTGTTTTATATCTGTTTGCCCATGATATGAATGATGTCATACTATGTTCATCCTACTCTAAACCATGTCTCTTTATCCTTAGATGTCAACGAATGTGAGGAAATAGACAATATGGTAGGCATGCTACATGGACATATGTTCCGAAAGTGATTTTATTATGTAGTTGGCACTACAATACATGCTAATGTATTATAGTAGTTCACCAAAATAAGTTATGTATAAACGTGTAACCTACTTTGTTTGTTTTTGTCTCATTAGTAACTTATCTGGTACACTAATCTACAAGTTCAAACTTTCAGGAAGCTATGGAAAAAATGATTGAACAACCACAACCACCTGAAGGTGACGAGGCTACCACAGGCACAATATCACCTCTTGCTGCAGTGCGTCAGTATCTCTCCACTAACAGTGCAAAAAGCACCTTCCTGTGTAATTCTGGGTTGGTTATCAAGGTAATCTCGTCCAAATTGCCAACTGGACAAAATCTTCCTGCTAGACAGAGTGATATATCTGTGCTCCAGACACAAGTCCAATCCCTAATGGACGTCGTTTTGGAAACAAGAATTGTGGTTGACAAATGTCGTCAAGATATGAATGGTTTTGAAACCAGACTATCAGACATTCGCTTTGTTGTTCAAGAGCAATGGCCGAAAAAGGTGAAGATCGTGCTACTCCATCAGATTCTACAGCCTAAAACATTAGCACTCGGGTCAAATGATCTGTGCTTCTATACATCTGATGGTGCGTTTATCTGCAACGACTGTAAACTTTATGTCAATAGGCCTTTTGTTGTATGGTTGGAAATTATTTTGTTGTGATATAGCATTTATGATGCTACCAAAGGCTGCAATAATTATGACGCTATTTTTGTATAGTGTAGGTTTATCTTAGTAATGTATTCGGCCGAAAGCTTCGTAGGAGCCCAACATGCCAACATTCGTCGGGCCCATTCTAATTGGGCTAGAAATGATTATGGGCCGAAATTTTCATGTAGCACACTAAAAATATCTGGGCCTAAATCAACATAAGATTTCATATTTTTCTGATAGGCTCGTGCCCATAGTGGGCCTTTAACAGGCCTAATCATAATTTGGGCCCTCAGTAACAATAGGCCGTTTACATGTGTAAATATCTCGAGCCCATGAAAAACATGGGCCTTTAAAAGACCGAAAGTGAGATTGGGCCCTGATTGTGCCAAATAACCCACTGGTCTTAGCAGGCCGAAATTGTGGCCCATTTACAATGCGGATCTTTCACAGGCCGAAATTCGGACGGGCCATAAATGCGCTGACCTAATACACGGGCCTTTAACAGGCCGAAGTTCGGTCGGGCTAGATTATCGTCATTTTTATATGGGTCATTAATGGGCCCGATGTGATGCTGGGCCACATATGGCCCATGGATTTCGTCCAACGTTAACAGGCTGAAAGTGGACCAAATCTATAGTGGGCCTCTAACAGGCCGAATGTCAGACATGGTCGAATATGACCCAAATCCTTCACGGTCGTTTATGGGCCGAAAGTTTCAATGGCGTGTAAATGGGCCCAAATGAAGCAGTACCTTTAACAGGCTGGAAATACACCGGGCCGTAATTCGTCCCATATACTTAGCGGACTGTTAACGGGCCAGAAGTGACCATGGGCTGCGATGATGACAAGTTTAGGACATGCCATTGACGGGCCGATTTGACACTAGCCGTACGGGCCTTAACTAAGGATGTTGGTCCTTTAGCTAGGCCAGCCCATTATGGTCTGCAAAATCTTGTGGGCCTTTAGCAGGGTCGGCCCATTATGGCCTCCAGAATCTCATGGGCCTTTAGCTGGGCCGGCCCATTATGATACGCAAAATCTCGTGGGCCTTTTGTTGGGGCGGCCCATTATGCACCGCAAAATCTTGTGGGCCTTTAGTTGGGCCGAACCATTTAAACTTTATGGGCCACTTTTGGGCAGGTCCACATGTTGGAAATATGCCCTAGAGGCAATAATAAAATGGTTATTATTATATTTCCTTGTTCATGATAATTGTCTATTGTTCATGCTATAATTGTGTTATCCGGAAATCGTAATACATGTGTGAATACATAGACCACAACATGTCCCTAGTGAGCCTCTAGTTGACTAGCTCGTTGATCAATAGATGGTTACGGTTTCCTGACCATGGACATTGGATGTCATTGATAACGGGATCACATCATTAGGAGAATGATGTGATGGACAAGACCCAATCCTAAGCATAGCACAAGATCGTGTAGTTCGTCTGCTAGAGCTTTTCTGAATGTCAAGTATCATTTCCTTAGACCATGAGATTGTGCAACTCCCGGATACCGTAGGAGTGCTTTGGGTGTACCAAACGTCACAACATAACTGGGTGGCTATAAAGGTGCACTACAGGTATCTCTAAAAGTGTCTGTTGGGTTGGCATGAATCGAGACTGGGATTTGTCACTCCGTATGACGGAGAGGTATCTCTAGGCCCACTCGGTAATGCATCATCATAGTGAGCTCAGTGTGACTAAGTAGTTGGTCATGGGATCATGCATTACGGAATGAGTAAAGTGACTTGCCGGTAACGAGATTGAACGAGGTATTGGGACATCGATGATCGAATCTCGGGCAAGTAACGTACCGATTGACAAAGGGAATTGTATACGGGATTGCTTGAATCCTCGACATCGTGGTTCATCCAATGAGATCATCATGGAACATGTGGGAGCCAACATGGGTATCCAGATCCCGCTGTTGGTTATTGGCCGGAGAGTTGTCTCGGTCATGTCTGCATGGTTCCCGAACCCGTAGGGTCTACACACTTAAGGTTCGATGACGCTAGGGTTATTAGGAAGACTTGTATGTGATTACCGAATGTTGTTCGGAGTCCCGGATGAGATCCCGGACATCACGAGAAGTTCCGGAATGGTCCGGAGGTGAAGATTTATATGTAGGAAGTTGTCATACGGTTACCGGAAAGGTTCGGGGGCATATCGGTATTGTATCGGGGCCACCGGAGGGGTTCCGGGGGTCCACCGGGAGGGGCCACCTCTCTCGGAGGGCCTAATGGGCCGTAGAGGAAAGGGAACCAGCCCTACATGGGCTGGGCGCATCCCCCTTGGGCCCATGCGCCTAGGGTTGGGGGGGAAACCCTAAGGGGGGCACCCCCCTTGCTTGGGGGGCAAGCCCCCTCCCCTTGGCCGCCGCCCCCTCTAGATCTCATCTAGAGGGGGCCGGCCCCCTTCCTCCTTCCCCTATAAATAGATGGGCAAGGGGAGTGTTGCACACGACATCCAAGGCGCAGCCCCTCCCCTTCCCAACACCTCTCCTCCTCCGCAAGAGCTTGGCGAAGCCCTGCCGGAGTACTACTGCTCCACCACCACCACGACGTCGTGCTGCTGTTGGAGCCCTCTTCCTCAACCTCTCCCTCCTCCTTGATGGATCAAGGCACGGGAGACGTCCTCGCTCCGTATGTGTGTTGAACGCGGAGGTGCCGTCCGTTCAGTGCTAGGATCATCGGTGATTTGGATCACGACGAGTACGACTCCATCAACCTCGTTCTCTTGAATGCTTCCACTCGCGATCTACAAGGGTATGTATATGCACTCCTCTCCCTGTCGTTGCTAGATGACTCCATAGATTGATCTTGGTGATGCGTAGAAAATTATAAATTTCTGCTACGATCCACAACAGTGGCATCATGAACTAGGTCTATGCGTAGTTTCTATGCACGAGTAGAACACAAGTTGTTGTGGGCGTCGATTTTGTCAATTTACTTGTCGTTACTAGTCTTATCTTGATTCGGCGGCATCATGGCTTGAAGCGGCCCGGACCGACCTTACACGTACGCTTACGTGAGACTGGTTCCACTGACTGACATGCACTAGTTGCATAAGGTGGCTAGCGGGTGTCTGTCTCTCCCACTTTAGTCAGATCGGATTCGATGAAAAGGGTCCTTATGAAGGGTAAATAGAAATTGGCATATCACGTTGTGGTTTTGGGCGTAGGTAAGAAACGTTCTTACTAGAAACCTATAGCAGCCACATAAAAACTTGCAACAACAATTAGAGGACGTCTAACTTGTTTTTGCAGCATATGCCGTGTGATGTGATATGGCCAAAAGGATGTGATGAATGATATATGTGATGTATGAGATTGATCATGTTCTTGTAATAGGAATCACGACTTGCATGTCGATGAGTATGACAACCGGCAGGAGCCATAGGAGTTGTCTTAATTTATTTATGACCTGCGTGTCAACTTATATGTCATGTAATTACTTTACTTTATCGCTAACCGTTAGCCATGGTAGTAGAAGTAATAGTTGACGAGACAACTTCATGAAGACACGATGATGGAGATCATGGTGTCATGCCAGTGACGACGATGATCATGGCGCCCCGAAGATGGAGATCAAAAGGAGCAAAATGATATTGGCCATATCATGTCACTATTTGATTGCATGTGATGTTTATCATGTTTTACATCTTATTTGCTTAGAACGATGGTAGCATAAATAAGATGATCCCTCGCAATAATTTCAAGAAAGTGTTCCCCCTAACTATGCACCGTTGCTAAGGTCCATTGTTTCGAAGCACCACGTGATGATCGGGTGTGATAGGTTTTAACATTCGCATACAACGGGTGTAAGCCAGATTTACACACGCAAAACACTTAGGTTGACTTGACGAGCCTGGCATGTACAGACATAGCCTCGGAACACGGAAGACCAAAAGGTCGAACATGAGTCGTATAGAAGATACGATCAACATGAAGATGTTCACCGATGATGACTAGTCCGTCTCACGTGATGATCGGACACGGCCTAGTTGAATCGGATCATGTATCACTTAGATGACTAGAGGGATGTCTATCTGAGTGGGAGTTCATTAAATAATTCGATTAGATGAACTTAATTATCATGAACTTAGTCTAAAATCTTTACAATATGTCTTGTAGATCAAATGGCCCACGCTAATGTTGTCCTCAACTTCAACATGTTCCTAGAGAAAACCAAGCTGAAAGACGATGGTAGCAACTATACGGACTGGGTCCGGAACTTGAGGATCATCCTCATAGCTGCCAAGAAAGCATATGTCCTTGAAGCACCGCTAGGTGAAGCACCACCCCCAGCAAACCAAGACATTATGAACGCTTGGCAGTCCCGTATTAATGATTACTCCCTGGTTCAGTGCGGCATGCTTTACAACTTAGAACCGGGGCTCCAGAAGCGTTTTGAGCAACACGGAGCATATGAGATGTTCCAAGAGCTGAAAATGGTTTTCCAAGCTCATGCCCGGGTCGAGAGATATGAAGTCTCTGACAAGTTCTACAGTTGTAAGATGGAGGAGAATAGTTCCGTCAGTGAGCACATAGTCAAAATGTCTGGGTTGCACAACCGCTTGTTCACCATGCAAAATTCACAGTACACCGGATACCATGCCAACACACAACCTTAGAGCATGTTGGATACTCCGGCAGGTGGTCAAGAGCGGCGAGGATCTCCTCATCAACAATACCACAGAGCACCATCCCGTGGAAAATAACAATACAATACTGACAGTCTTCGAGATTTTCGCCTCAAATAATAGGCACAAACGAGCACTCCGCAGCCTCGCCGAAGTCTGCCACGTTGCAACAATAAATCCATGGAATGATACGGCTATAACCTTCAATGCCAGTGACGAACCTCAATTCCGAACAGCCCGAGCACCAGCCGCTTTGGTCCTTAGTCCAATTGTGGACGGCTTTCGGCTTACTAAAGTGCTCATGGACGGTGGCAGCGGATTAAACCTCATCTACGAGGAGACTCTTAGCAAAATGGAAATAGACAAGAGCCGCATTGAGCAAAGCAGCACGACCTTCAGAGGAATCATCTCTAGTCGAGAGGCACGATTTACGGGAAAAATCACACTAGATGTGGTATTCGGCACGCCGGAGAATTATAGGTCCGAATAAATCACATTCCAAGTGGCCCCGTTTAGTGGCGGATACCACACCCTTTTAGGGCGGGAGGCATTCACGATCTTCCAAGCTATACCCCATTATGGGTACATGAAGCTCAAGATGCCCGGGCCCAATGGAATCATCACTCTAGCTAGTGATCCGGACATAGCACTCCGCACCGAAAATAAAACTGCCGCACTGGCCCTCGAGGCGTTATCCGAAGCACTCGCGGTCGAGGAACTAACTGCGCTGCGCTCCACAATGGACAGGGACGACGTGATACTCGACAAAAGACCCAAGTCTACCTCTTTTAAACCAGTGGAGGAAATAGTCAAATTCCAGGTCCACCCAACGGACCCTACAAAAATAGCATCCATCAGGGCATAGCTGAGCCCCACAACAGACGCCGCACTGCGGGAGTTCTTGCACGAGAATTGGGACATCTTCGCCTGGCATCCTTCAGACATGCCAGGAATCCCACGCAGGCTGGCCGAGCATAGCCTAAACATTCTAAAGGGATACAAGCTCGTCAAGCGGACTCTTCAGCGTTTCTCAGAGCCTAAGCGACAATCCATGGGAGAAGAGCTAGCCAAGTTACTCGAGGCCGGGTTCATTAGAGAAATAAAACATCCGGACTGGCTAGCAAACCTGGTGATGGTACCAAAGAAGGAAAAATCCTGGCGCCTATGTGTCGATTTCAAGGACCTTAACAAGGATTGCCCCAAGGATCCCTTCCCCCTTCCCCGCATCGATCAAATTATCGACGCTACCGCAGGACACGACTCATTGTGTTTCCTCGATGCATACTCTGGATACCATCAAATCAAGATGGCAGAGTCCGATCAAGCCGTAACGGCATTCATCACTCCATACGGCCCCTTCTGTTTTAACACCATGCCTTTCAGGCTCAAAAACGCCGGTGCAACCTATCAACGCATGATTCAGACATGCCTGGAAACACAAATCGGCAAAATAGTGGAAGCATGCATAGACGATGTGGTCATTAAAACCAGACACGTCGAATCTTTAATAGACGACTTGAGGCTTACGTTCGACAATCTCCGAACATATGATATCAAGCTCAATCCAGAAAAATGCGTTTTCGGCGTGCCCACCGAAAAGCTCTTGGGCTTCATCATTTCCAATAGAGGAATTGAAGCAAATCCAGCTAAAATCCGAGCTCTGTCACAATTTGCTATCCCAACAGACCTCAAACAAATCCAGAAATTAACCGGATGTGTGGCTGCCTTAAGCCGCTTTATCTCCCGATTGGGAGAAAAGGCATTACCTCTTTATCGCCTTCTTCAACGCACCGAACACTTTGAGTGGACAGATGCGGCCACGGCCAGATTGGAAGAAATAAAATCCCTCTCATCTAGCAACCCAATCTTGGCCAAGCCAAATATCGGCGAACCAATGTTGTTATATATAGCGGCAACACACCAGGTTGTAAGCGCAATGCTCATCGTCGAACGAGAGACGGACGGACATAAGTTCCCGCTTCAAAAGCCGGTATACTACGTATCCACTGTCCTCACTCCATGCAAATCACGGTACCCACGTTATCAAAAGATAGCATACGCGGTCTTCATGGCATCCCGGAAACTACGACGCTACTTTCAAGAGTGTTCAATTACAGTGGCCTCTGAAGTACCACTCAACGACATAATAAATAACCGCGATGCCATGGGCCGGATTGCAAAATGGGCTATTGAGCTCCTCCCGTTCGACATAACATACAAACCACGACGAGACATTAAGTCGCAAGCACTGGCTGATTTCGTCGCCGAATGGACAGAAGCTGAACTCCCTAAAGAGTATGGCGCGTACTCCAATTAGATCATGAACTTTGACGGCTCTAAGATGCTGGCTGGTCTGGGGCAGGTGTCGTCCTGACATCCCCCACCGGAGATATAGTCCAATACATACTCCAAATATTATACACAGACTCCAACAATGCAGCAGAATATGAGGCCCTGTTGCATGGTCTCCGGATGGCAGTCTCCATGGGGATTCAATGCCTAGAGGTACGTGGGGATTCGAACCTTGCAATATCTCAAATAAATGGAGACTTTGATGCCAAGGACCCAAAAATGGAGGCTTACCGAAATGCCGTCCCCAAAATGTCAGCTCGGTTCGAGGGGCTCGAATTCCACCATGTGGTCTGGTAAAACAATCAAGCGGCGGATATCCTCTCCTGCATCAGTGCTAAGCGCAACCCTGCCCCTCCTAATATCTTCTTGGAAAGGCTGTTTAAGCCATCTGTGGTGTGGGAAGGGGAGACCAGCAACAACAGTCCGGATCCGGCCACAACACCAGATCCTAAACACTCTGACGTAATCGGAGGCTCCAGCACCGAAATAACACCTTCGGCCCACGTGATTATGGCTGTCATCACCCCGTGGACAGAACCCTTCTTGGCTTACCTAAATAGGCAAGAAATCCCTGAGGACCCAAACGAGGCACGTTGCATTGTGCGGCAGTCTAAACCCTACAAGGTCCACGAGGGAGAGATTTATAAGAAAAGCACTACCGGAGTACTTCAAAGGTGCATCTTCGAAGAGGAAGGATGGCAACTTTTGGTAGAAATTCATGCTGGACTCAGCGGCCATCATGCCGCAGCTCGGGCCCTTGTAAGTAAGGCCTTCCGTACAGGTTTCTACTGGCTGACAGCTCGAGTAGACTCACAAGACCTCTCCCAACATTGCGTCGGTTGCTAGCTTTTTGCAAACCAAAGCCATATGCCACCTACCGCGCTCCAAACAATCCCCATTACTTGGCCCTTTGCGGTCTGGGGGCTTGATATGGTCAGACCCCTTAAAGGAGGAAGCCATAAGAAAAAGTACCTATTGGTCATGGTGGATAATTCACCAAATGGATAGAAGCCAAACCAGTTACAACGGCCAAGTCCGGACTAGTGATATACTTCATATCCGGGGTTGTACACCGTTATGGTGTCCCCCACAGCATCATCACCGATAACGGCTTGAACTTTACAACTGACGAGGTAAAAACTTGGTGCGGCAACATGGGCATTAAGCTCTATTATGCCTCTGTCTATCACCCCCAAACAAACGGTCAAGTCGAATGAGCAAATGGTCTTATTATGAGCGGCATTAAACCCAGATTAGTGCGATCCTTGAAGGAATCAGATACGCACTGGGTTGAGGAGCTCGACTCCGTACTACGGGGGTTGCAGACCGCGCTGAATCGCACTACCGGATACACATCGTTTTTATGGTGTACGGCGCAGAGGCGGTACTGCCCTGCGACATCATTCATGACTCACCTCGAGTTCGCATGTACGAAGAGAAAGAAGTCGAGCTTGATTGGCAGGACAGTTTAGACGCCTTGGAGGAGGAGCGTGACGTTGCAAAAGCCCACTCCGCATTCTATCAGCAACAGGCTCGACGGTATCAAAGCAGAGAAGTACGGGCCAAAACTTATAACGTTGGTGAACTCGTTCTATGCCTACCCGACAAGAAAAAGGACAAACTCAAGCCCAAATGGGAAGGTCCCTTCATCATCGAGAAAGTTCTAACCGGTGGAGCATACCATCTGCGTGATGCATCGAACAATCGACTCGAGCCAATCCCATGGAATGCGGCCAGACTCCGAAGGTTCTACGCCTAGTGTCGGACTCTGTGTTCGTCTCCTTACCTCCACCTTATATATATATATATATATATATATATATATATATATATATATATATATATCCGTTATTTGTCTTTCTTTCTTTCTTCCCTCTTTCTTCACGGCCTTTAAAGGTTAAAATGTGTCTTGACTACACAATCTTGACGCGCCCCGTGGACAGAACCCTTCTTGGCTTACCTAAATAGGCAAGAACTCCCTGAGGACCCAAACAAGGCACGTTGCATTGTGCGGCAGTCTAAAGCCTACAAGGTCCACGAGGGAGAGCTTTATAAGAAAAGCGCTATCGGAGTACTTCAAAGGTGCATCTCCAAAGAGGAAGGACGGCAACTTTTGGCAGAAATTCATGCTGGACTCGGCGGCCATCATGTCGCATCTCAGGCCCTTGTAAGTAAGGCCTTCCGTACAGGTTTCTACTGGCCAACAGCCCGAGTGGACACACAAGACCTCTCCCAACATTGCGTCGGTTGCCAGCTTTTTGCAAACCAAAAACATATGCCACCTACCGGTTTCCAAACAATCCCCATTACTTGGCCCTTTGCGGTCTGGGGGCTTGATATGGTCGGACCCCTTAAAGGAGGAAGCCATAAGAAAAAGTACCTATTGGTCATGGTGGATAAATTCACCAAATGGATAGAAGCCAAACCAGTTACAACGACCGAGTCCAGACTAGTGATAGACTTCATATCCGGGGTTGTACACCGTTATGGTGTCCCCCACAGCATCATCACTGATAACGGCTCGAACTTTAAAGCCGACGAGGTAAAAACTTGGTGTGGCAACATGGGCATTAACCTCGATTATGCCGCCGTCTATCACCCCCAAACAAACGGTCAAGTCGAACGAGCAAATGATCTTATTATGAGCGGCATTAAACCCAGATTAGTGCGATCCTTGAAGGAATTAGATACGCACTGGGTTGAGGAGCTTGACTCCGTACTATGGGGGCTGCGGACCGCGCCGAATCGAATTACCGGATACACACCGTTTTTTATGGTGTATGGCGCAGAGGCGGTACTGCCCTGCGACATCATTCATGACTCACCTCGAGTGCATGTACGAAGAGAAAGAAGTCGAGCTTGATCGGCAGGATAGTTTAGACGCCCTGGAGGAGGAGCGTGACGTTGCAAAAGCTCGCTCTGCATTCTATCAGCAACAGGCTCGACGGTATCAAAGCAGAGAAGTACGAGCCAAAACTTATAACATTGGCGAACTCGTTCTATGCCTACCCGAGAAGAAAAAGGACAAACTCAAGCCCAAATGGGAAGGTCCCTTCATCATCAAGAAAGTTCTAACCGGTGGAGAGTACCATCTGCGTGATGCATCGGACAATCGACTCGAGCCAATCCCATGGAACGCGGCCAGACTCCGAAGGTTCTACGCCTAGTGTCGGACTCTGTGTTTGTCTCCTTACCTCCGCTTATTATATATATTCGTTATCTGTCTTTCTTTCTTTCTTCCCTCTTTCTTCACGGCCTTAAAAGGTTAAAATGTGTCTTGACTACACAATCTTGATGCGTCATGCGTGCTCATTACACCTGGGGGCTTCTTATACAGAAGCTTAATAAATTATGTTCCCGGCTCTATGCCCCCTGTACATGTGTTACTTTTCCACATGTACCTTTTCTTCGCCATTATATGCATCGATATGACTTAAGTTTTGGCCAAGCTGGGTTGCCTAGCTCTTGTGTTTATGCCCTACGTTCCCGTTAATTCGGCTAGGGCATAAGGGGAGCACCTCTGCGATTGTTACTGCCGGGTTAGCCTGATGTGTACCTCAGACTGCGTGAAGCCGAAAGCTAGCATTCTTAAGGGAATATTCGGTCGGTGAACAAAAGATGACTTTTAATTATTACAATACATGCCCCCAGATGTTTATATCCTGCGTCTCTTTTCGCAGTTCGGACATGCACATTAATGCATGCGCACCTAGGGAAAGGAACCCTTAACGGAACTATTCTCCTTGGAAGATGTTTCTTACTATCCATGTAATATAACATAGCTAGTTGGGTACTTGTCTGTTCAAGCACTTATGACCCCTACGCCTGGTTTCCACGCGTACCCCGGTTTTTACATAACTGAGCGGGTATTCGGATACACTCCAGACTGTCGGGCCCAGAGGTCGGAGCGAAAAGGTCCGCCATGACAAATGATTTACAATCCAGCTAGGGACAAAATATGTCACTTGAAGTACACAGTCACTTAGACTGACTAAATTCTTCTTCTATACCATCTAACAGGCTGTCTAGCCTACAATCCTATTGAGAATACTTTGCGGCTAATTTTACCTGGTCATATACCAGACTAACGGGGATCTCTTTCCCATCAGACCCTACAGGTCCGACCTCGGCCATGTGGTTCGGGTCAGCCTTGGTATATCGCGTCTTCACCATGGCCCAGGCTTCCCTTGCACCTTGTCGGCAGGCAGACATCTTACATAATCGGAAGCGCCACCGTGCTCCCTTGAGCATCTCTACGAGCTCCCGCATGCCTCCTGGCAGGGAGGCGGATGGCCACAAGGCCTGGGCAATGCCCTGCATCACCTGTCAAACTTGTTCGTGCAGTTGTGAGAGCTCTGGAAGAAGATCGCCCCCAGATCCGGGCATCTCCTCTTCGGGACGACCCGTCAGCATACCTAGAGATATAACACTGTTAGCCGGTTTCTTCGCCGAACTCTATAAAAGTTCGTTCAAGCGCTTACTAAAAATGCCGCGTCGAAGCCTCTTATTCTCCTTTACGGAGTCAGCTAGCTGGGCCCAAACATCTTTCAGTTCAACGCCCAGCCGGGTATTGGCATCTTGGAGATCGTTTTTCTCCCGCCTAACCCGCGTAAGCACGCGCTCGCCAGCCTCTAGCTGTCATTGAGCATGTTTCTCATCCCCTCGCACGATCTTTGGATTCACTCCGGGATCATCTGCAGAATCTATTGTTAGATTTGCATGCATGCCGAATACTAACTGGTACATGTCATTTCATTCTTTCCAATCAGGACAAGTATTACCAGATGGGGCCTTCTTGGACTCCTCCATTCCGGCAACTGTGGCCCGTAGCTGGGCTTCGCACTCCTCCAGCTCTTGAGACAACTAGGTATTCTTCTCCGTAAGAACCTACGCATATAATGATCCTTAAATTAGTTGTGCCAACTATTTCAAGTCTCAGGGGCTACTGATATACATAATTATCAGATTTTCTTACCCGTATATCCTTTACATACTGGTCCGTGGCTCTGGCAAGGCCATTTTGAGCAGCTCGGATGTACGCATCTCCTGAGTTGAAGGCATCAAACGCCTCTTCGGAGAAACCAGGGTCGCCGAGTATGGCCCGGCGACGCCTGTGATTCATGGCACTCTCCACTTCGGAATTTGTAGCGGACAGCCTATCCGCATCCTCTGTAGGAGGAACATCTGGTGTTGTCCCCATGTTAGCATCTGCCCCAAAGTCCGGCTCTGGAGTCCGGCTGGTGGAGGCGTGGCCGGCAGGCTCTTCGGACACTGTCCGGCGAGCGTTTTTTCTCCTAGGAACCATGGACATTATTATATTTTAAAGACGACAACCACGGAGCAGTGTTCTTTTCATACCTCTGCGACGGCGTCTCAGTCATGACCGCCTTCCTTTCAAGCCTACCCGGCATCGGTGCCCCTTGTTGATGAGTCACCGCAGGTTTGGCATGGCGCCCCGATGGCCTTCCCTGTAAGACACAATACGTGTGCGGTGGGTGAAGTGCAAAAAAGGGATCCTTCTCAGAAGTTGGGACTCCGATTTTACTTACATGCGATGCAGGGAGCAGGCCAGGATAATCGGCTATGATAGCCACCAAGGCACCGTCGCAGCTTAACTGATAGAACGTCACGTCGACGAGCTCCACAAATATGTCCAGATCTTCTTCAAGTCCGGGGTCAAGGGCCCGGTCAGGGTCCTCTGGCTGTGGAGACGGGTTGTGGACCTCCCTCACAGCTTTTCACAGTTCCTGCTATGAAATAGCAAGGTAAATATTTATGATGAAGAATACAGGAATGTCTGGAGTAAAGGGTAGCAGCTCACCCAGTTTGGGGGGTTGTACATGGAGAATCCATCCCGTGGCTCAATGCGGATGAACTCCTCTTGCTCTCCTTTGTACAAATCGGACAGTATTTTCGCTAGAGCAGCGGCGGAGTCCGGACCTTTACGACCGCAGCGGGTGGCATCGTCTTCTCCATTGAAGTGCCACATGGGTTTCCCCCGATACTGAAGTGGCTGCACCTCCGCATTACACATAATGATATAACCTCGACTATTGACAGTCCTGATTTGGCCAGCGTTTTTATCCTGCCCATCAGGTAAAGGACCTCTCTGTAACTCTTCCTCCTGGGGGCTCCAAGGGTGCCAGCTGCGGCGTTTCTTCAAAGGGGCATTATTAAACTCAGGAAGGCCCATCCGAATAGGGTCCGAAAGGGGGACGTCCTCCATATAAAACCACTCCGAAGGCCAGTCTTTGGATGTCTTCTTTGGAGTACCGGACAGGTATTCGGTCCCGGCGATGCCATATTTTGGCTCCGCCCACTTGATTTATTAACCCCTCCTGTGTACGGGGTACAAGCCAGAATAGCCTCTTCCATAGCTCGAAATGAGCTTCGCAGCCCAGAAATAGCTCGCAAAAGGCGACGTAGCCGGCGATGTGTAATATGGAGGCGGGAGTAAAGTTATGCAGCTGGAGGCATAGAACTCCAAGAGACCGCGGAGGAATGGATGGATTGGAAATCTGAGTCCCCTCAATAAGTAAGGGACAAGGCATACCCTCTCCCCCTGGATGGGTTGGGAAAGATCTCTGCTTGCCCCCCGCCATTATAAGTGGCTAATACTGCTCAGACGGGGACCATATACGCAGGAGGGAGAAACCCCTGGGTCTGCAACTCTACTAATTGGTTGTGGGGGATGGAACACTTCTCCCAATTGCCTGGCTTAGTGCTACGGGAGCGACATGAGGAGCTGTGATGGACGGCCATGATGGGATGGACTTTTCCGGGCGCGCTCCGGTGGATACTCACTGTGGGAGGATGGTGTGATCTGGATCTGAGGATCCCCGACTCTTTAAATAGATGATTTACTTACATGGTTAGGGTGGCAAATGTAAAAATGCCCCGACTTCTCGCATTCGCTTGACACGTGGAAGATAGCCATTATTAAAGCACAGAAGCCGAGGAGTGCAACATTCATGGGAAGCCGGACACTACTCGTTATGACAGGTACTCGGGATTTGGAGAAGAAACCGCCTTGCAATGTCAAAGACAATCTGCGCGCCGGACTCATCGTCATTGAAGCCTAGTTCAGGGGCTACTAAGGGAGTCCTGGATTAGGGGGTCCTCGGACAGCCGGACTATATACTTTGGCCGGACTGTTGGACTATGAAGATACAAGATTGAAGACTTCCTCCCGTGTCCGGGTGGGACTCTCCTTTGCATGGAAGGCAAGCTTGGTAATTCGGATATGTAGATCTCCTCCCTTGTAACCGACTCTGTGTAACCCTAGACCCCTCTTATCTATATAAACCGGAGGGTTTGGTCCGTAGGACGACAACAATCATAATCATAGGCTAGCTTCTAGGGTTTAGCCTCTATGATCTCGTGGTAGATCAACTCTTGTAATACTCATGTCATCAAGATCAATCAGGCAGGAAGTAGGGTATTACCTCCATCGAGAGGGCCCGAACCTGGGTAAACATTGTGTCCCCCGCCTCCTGTTACCATCAGCCTTAGACGCATAGTCCGGGACCCCCTACCCGAGATCCGCCAGTTTTGACACCGACACCCCCTTGCCCAATCCGAATTGGACAAGGGGAGGGGGCGCGGCCCCCTCTTTCCATCTCCCTCTCCCTCCTTTCCCCTTTCCCCTTTCCATTGGAAGGAAGGAGGGGCCCGAATCCTACTTGGACTGGGAGTCCAAGTAGGAATCCCCCCTTGGCGCGCCCCCTTAGGACGGCCACCTCCTCCTCCCCCCTTTATATACGGGGGTGGGGGTACCCCAAAGACAGACCAAGATTTCTCTTAGCCATGTGTGGTGCCCCCTCCACAGTTTATTCCTCCAGTCATAGTGTCGTAGTGCTTAGGCGAAGCCCTACGCGACATCACCATCACCGTCACCATGTCGTCATGCTGACGGAACTTTCCCTCGACCCTCTACTGGATTAAGAGTTCGAGGGACATCATCGAGCTGAACGTGTGCAGAACACGGAGGTGCCGTATGTTCGGTACTTGGATCGGTTGGATCATGAAGACATTCGACTACATCAATCGTGTTAACCTCACGCTTCCGCTTTCGGTCTACGAGGGTACGTGGACACACTCTCCCCCTCTCATTGCTATGCATCTCCTAGATAGATCTTGCATGATCGTAGGAATTTTTTTGAAACTGCACGCTATGTTCCAACAGTCCCGCCGCACCGCCAAAGTAGCACGGAGGTCCCGCCGCACCGTCGATGCAGCAGACTGGTCTGACCGCGCCGCGGAAGCAGAAGAGATGTCCCGCCGCACTGCGAATGTAATAGAGATGTCCTCCCGTGTTGTGGCGGCCTGGGAAAATGTCTCATGGACAGGCAAGGACTCTTACAGGTGCATGCATGTGATCGTCCATAGCCAGATGGATCAGATCTCCGGCTGGGCAAGGTTGGAGGACGACATGAAAGCCCCTTTTGAACAGGGTACCTGCGTCATCCAACAACTAAATGAGAGCAATGCGAAGCTCCTGGCCGAGCGTGACCTGCTGAGGGCGAAGATCGTCGGATGTGCGGAGCAGCAGGAGGAGACCACTGCCTTGTTGAAGAGGACCGGCATCATCATAGAGAAACTTATGGACGAGAATGCCATGTTGCGCATCGAGCGCAGAAGGCTGGTGGAGGAATCCATGGATGCTCTCAAGCAGCATCTTGAGGATAAGAAAGAGCTCATCGCCGCTCGCCGTGGAGACTAGTTCCCACGGCCTGCAGCAATGCATCAAGAAAGTAGAGATCAGCGGGCCAGATCGTTGTCTTCCTTCTTCTTTTGCCATTGTGTATTTCGGGCGTTACCTCATGTGGCTTTTTTTAATTATGTTCCTAAATATGTAGGACAATTATTATCCACTGTCATCGTCCTTATATTCATCGTGCTTGCTATAAGTCGCAGTTGATGCTATATAGGTCTGTCGTATCTTACATCAAGATCCGTGCAAAACTTTCTTTTTAGATTTTCGTTTTTCTCTCTTAAATCTCGGTCCAGTGAGATATGGCCACGCCGTAGAATAGGGGCTCGGGCGCCATTAATGGAGACGTTGGGAGGGAGGTGCGCAGCGGGTAGAGGTCAAAGGGATCTCCTCCCGATGAGCATGTCACCTCCCGTCATGCCTCCCATACTCAAATAGCTACCCCGCATGACACCTCCTAGCCAATAAAAAAGGGGACACGTGATGGCACGTAATTGGTAAGTAGAACGCCCACAGTTTCAATAATACTTGTGTTTCCGATTCGTAACGTGACAGCACTTGTTCCAAAATGATTTTGTTGATTATTAATGTGTGCGCCTTTGCAAATCGGACAGGAAAATTACCACAGCATGTTGGTGCCATGTCATGACACCATACCAAGTTTCATGATTTTCGGGCGTGTTTCGGATTTATAGGAATTAAAAAACCAAGTTTCTCAATCTTTCTGGACGATCCACGACGCCCAGATGTTTGAATTCCATTCCCATTTCTTGCATGGGACCTAGAAATTCACCCAAGGACACACATGTGATTTTTTAACCAACTTTGGTGCACTGGAGCATGTGCTTGTAGTTCAAATTTTAATTATGCACATTAAATGCCCAGAAACTCAATTAATGTATAAAAAAGGCAAAACGAACCCGGAATAATTCCAAAATTTAGCACGATACTTCTATTTGGTCTAATCTGCCTGTGTAAAAAATTTAAGGCGGGGAAGGCAGTGTATGTATGTCATTTCGCACACAGAGGTGACACGTTCCCTCTCGGAACCACGAGCCTTCTTGAGGGAAGCTCCGGTTTGCAAGAAGGTTACACCAAAGCTTGTCCCAATTCGGCCAAAAAAATTGCCGCAGCATGTTGGTGCCATGTCATGACACCGTGCCAACTTTCATGATTTTCAGGCGTGTTTTGGATTTACAGGAATTAAAAAACCAAGTTTCTCAATCTTTATGGCCGACGCACGATGCCCAGATGTTTGAATTTCATTCCCATTTCTTGCATGGGACCTAGAAATTCACCACAAGGACACACATGTGATTTTTCAACCAACTTTGGTGCACTCGAGCAGGTGCTTTGATACGTCTCCGTCATATATACTTTTCCAAACATGTTTGCCCTTGTTTTGGACTCTAACTTGCATGATTTGAATGGAACTAACCCAGACTGACGTTGTTTTCAACAGAATTGCCATGGTGTTATTTTTGTGCGGAAATATAAGTTCTCGGAATGACCTGAAAATCAACGGGGAATTATTTTGGAATATATAAAAAATACTGGAAGAAAGATCCACGTCAGGGGGCCCACACCCTGTCCACGAGGGTGGGGGCGCGCCTACCCCCCTAGGCGCGCGCCCCTGCCTCATGGGCCCCCTGATGCTCCACCGACCTCAACTCCAACTCCATATATTCGTGTTCGGGGAGAAAAAAACAGAGAGAAGGATTCATCGCATTTTACGATACGGAGCCGCCGCCAAGCCCTAAACTCTCTCGGGAGGACTGATCTGGAGTCCGTTCGGGGCTCCGGAGAGGGGAAACCGTCGCCATCGTCATCATCAACCTTCCTCCATCACCAATTTCATGATGCTCACCGCCGTGCTTAAGTAATTACATCGTAGGCTTGCTGGACGGTGATGGGTTGGATGAGATTTATCATGTAATCGAGTTAGTTTTCTTAGGGTTTGATTCCTAGTATCCACTATGTTCTGAGATTGATGTTGCTATGACTTTGCTATGCTTAATGCTCGTCACTAGGGCCCGAGTGCCATGATTTTAGGTCTGAACCTATTATGTTTTCATCAATATATGAGAGTTCTTGATCCTATCTTGCAAGTCTATAGTCACCTATTATGTGTTATGATCCGTTAACCCCGAAGTGACAATAATCGGGATACTTACCGGTGATGACCGTAGTTTGAGGTGTTCATGTATTGACTATGTGTTAATGCTTTGGTCCGGTGCTCTATTAAAAGGAGGCCTTAATATCCCTTAGTTTCCAATAGGACCCTACTGCCACGGGAGGGTAGGATAAAAGATGTCATGCAAGTTCTTTTCCATAAGCACATATGACTATATACGGAATACATGCCTACGTTACATTGATGAACTAGAGCTAGTTTTGTGTCACCCTATGTTATAACTGTTGCATGAATGACCGCATCCGACATAATTCTCCATCACTGATCCAATGCCTACGAGCTTTCCATATATTATTCTTCGCTTATTTACTTTTTTGTTGCTACTGTTACAATCACTATAAAACCCGAAAATATTACTTTTGCTACCGTTACTTTTGCTACCATTACCACTACTATCATATTACTTTGCTACTAAACACTTTGCTGCAGATATTAAGTTTCCAAGTGTGGTTGAATTGACAACTCAGCTGCTAATACTTGAGAATATTCTTTGGCTCCCCTTGTGTCGAATCAATAAATTTGGGTTGAATACTCTACCCTCGAAAACTGTTGCGATCCCCTATACTTGTGGATTATCAAGACCTTTTTCTGGCGCCGTTGTCGGGGAGCATAGCTCTATTCTTTGAGTCACTTGGGATTTATATCTGTTTATCACTATGAAGAACTTGAAAGATCAAAGAACCAAGATTTTTCCCTCAACTACGAGGGGAGGTAAGGAACTGCCATCTAGCTCTATACTTGATTCACCTTCTGTTTTGAGTAAGCTTGTCTGCTTCTGCTATTAATTCTGATATGTCGCATGTTATTGATGATGCCACTTCTGCTATGCATGATACTTATGATGAAACTACTTCTATGCTTGATACTACTATGCCAGTCGGTAAATTTCTTGATGAACAACTTGCTAGGGCTAGAGAGAATGAAATTATTGAAACTGATAATATTGATGAAAGTGATGATGAAGATTCTCCCCCTAGATATGAATTGCTTGTTGTTCCTGAGGGTTATGTTATGGATGAAGAAACTGCTGGAGACTTTCTTGCCTGCAATGATAGAATTGATCTTAAGAAATTATTAGCTAAGCTTAAAGAAAAGTCTTTGAATGCTAGAATGAAATATGATCCTGCTTATGCTAGTTCACCTATCTTTGTTACTGATAAGGATTATGATTTCTCTGTTGACCCTAAGATAATTACTTTGGTTGAATCTGATCCTTTTTATGGCTATGAATCTGAAACCATTGTGGCACATCTTACTAAATTAAATAATATAGCCACCCTATTCACTAATGATGAGAAAACTCGCTACTATCATATCCTTAAATTATTTCCGTTCTCATTAAAGGGTGATGCTAAAACATGGTTTAATTCTCTTGATCCTGGTTGTGTGCGTAGTCCCCAGGATATGATTTATTACTTCTCTGCTAAATATTTCCCCACTCATAAGAAACAAGATGCTTTAAGGGAAATATATAATTTTGTGCAAATTGAAGAAGAGAGTCTCCGACAAGCTTGGGGGAGGCTTCTCCAATTACTTAATGCTTTGCCTGATCATCCTCCCAAGAAAAATGAAATACTTGATATCTTTTATAATGGACTAACCGATGCTTCCAAAGACCACCTGGATAGTTGTGTTGGTTGTGTTTTTAGGGAAAGAATTGTTGATCAAGCTGAAATTCTATTGAATAATATGTTGACTAATGAAAATAATTGGACACTTCCTGAAACAACTCCTAAGCCTACTCCGAAGAAAAGGGGTATTCTATTTCTAAGTCCTGAAGATATGCAAGAGGCAAAGAAATCTATGAAAGAAAAAGGTATAAAAGCTGAAGATGTTAAGAATTTACCTCCTCTTGAAGAAATACATACGTGGTCTTAATTTTCTGCCTGTTGAAGAAATACATGGTCTTGATAACCCAACACAGGTAGTAAAGGTAAATTCTCTCGATAGATATGATAAAGCTGAAGTCCCTCCTACTAAGTTTGCTAGCCAATTCTTAGATGAGTTTGATAATTTTATGGTTAAACAAGAAGACTTCAATGCTTATGTTGGTAGACAATTGAAACATAATGCTTATATGATAGAACACTTGAGTGATTATATGGCTAATGTTAAGGGTGAACTAGAACTTATTAGTAAACATGCTTCTATGGTTACCACTCAAGTAGAACAAGTACTTAAAGCTCAGAATGATTTGCTCAATGAATTAAATAATAAGAAAAATGATAATGTTGTTAGAGTTATGACTAGAGGTGGTAAAATGACTCAGGAACCTTTGTATCCTGAAGGCCATCCTAAGAGAATTGAGCAAGATTCTCAAAGAACTAATGTTGATGCACATAGTCCTTCTAAGGGGAAGAAAAAGAAAAATGATAGGGCTTTGCATGCTTCTAGTGAATCTGTTGTTGACACACCTGAGAATCCCAATGATATTTCTATTTCTGATGCTAAAACACAATCTGGTAATGAAAATGAACCTAGTGATAATGTTAATGATGATGTTCATGTTGATGCTCAACCTAGCAATGATAATGATGTAGAGATTGAACCTGCTGTTTATCTTGATAACCCACAATCAAAGAACCAATGTTATGATAAGAGAGACTTTGTTGCTAGGAAGCACGGTAAAGAAAGAGAACCATGGGTTTAGAAACCCATGCCTTTTCCTCCTAAACCATCCAAGAAAAAGGATTATGAGGATTTTGAGCGCTTTGCTGAAATGATTAGACCTATCTTTTTGCGTATGCATTTGACTGATATGCTTAAAATGAACCCTTATGCTAAGTAAATGAACGATATTGTTACAAATAAGAGAAATATTGTTACAAATAAGAGAAAGATACCGGAAGCTGAAATTTCCACCATGCTTGCTAATTATACTTTTAAGGGTGGAATACCAAAGAAACTTGGAGATCCCGGAGTACCAACTATACCATTCTCTATTAAAAGAAATTATGTTAAAACTGCTTTATGTGATCTTGGAGCCGGTGTTAGTGTTATGCCTCTCTCTTTATATCGTAGACTTGATTTGAATAAGTTGACACCTACTGAAATATCTTTGCAAATGGCTGATAAATCAACTGCTATACCTGTCGGTATTTGTGAGGATGTGCCTATTGTGATTGCAAACGTTACTATTTTAACGGACTTCGTTATCCTTGATATTCCCGAGGATGATAGTATGTCTATTATTCTTGGAAGACCCTTTTTGAATACTACAGGGGCTGTTATTGATTGCACCAAAGGCAATGTCACTTTTCATGTTAATGGTAATGAGCATGCGGTACACTTTCCGAGGAAACAACCTCAAGTCCACAGTATCAATTCTATTGGAAAAATTCCAACTATTACTATTGGAGGATTTGAATTTCCTCTTCCTACTGTCAAGAAGAAATATGATATTCTTATTGTTGGGGACATGCATATCCCCGTTGAGGTAACATAGTGTTATTCGGAATTTCTCTGGTTACATGTTATTCGGAATGAGTTTGTTAACAAGACTTGATCAACCTTGTTAGTGGATTCCTTTTGATGAGCATGAGATGGATGAAGTTAGAAGGAAAAACCTATTGTACCCTCCTTTTACTTTTTTTTATTTATATTAAATAAAGCGAAAATAGTATTTTCTATCTGTTTTCTGAATTATCCATGCAATAAAAAATACCCCAAAAATAAAAGTTCTCCAAATGCCCTGAAATTTAAATATGATTTTTTCTAGAATATTTGAGAATATTTGGCACTAAGAACACAGCAGGGGGAGCAAGCACCTGGCCACGAGGGTCCAGGGCGCGCCCCCTACCTCGTGGGCCCATGGTGGCTCCCCTCCACTTATTCATGCCACCACACACTCCTCCTTGCTCCCAAAAAAATCACCATCCAGCTCAAGCACTAGTTCTAGCTCATCTTTCTGCCCTTTTCGATCTCCTAGCTCAAAGCTCCATTCACGAAACTGCTTTGGGGGATTGTTCTTTGGTATGTGACTCCTCCAATGGTCCAATTAGTTTTTGTTCTAGTGCTTTATTTATTGCAAATTTTTGCTGCTTAGGTGACCCTGTTCTTTAGCTTGCATGTCAAATTTATATGGTCCCAAGTAATTCTAATGCATGATATAGTCTCTAGGCATTTGTGGGAGTAGTTGCTATCAATTTTGTTGAGTTTGGTTCACTTTTGTTTTGAAGTTACTAAAAATTTCAAAAAAAATCAGAGGAAGAAATTTGTTTAGGAAAATGTACCAAGGTGGTTCTTCAAGGAAGCAAGGACCCAGGCCCGCATTACGCGACGTGGACGATGAACCACCAAGGGATGCTCAAGTGCGGCCTTGTGAATGGCCGTCAGAGGACTTCATGGTCCAAGCAGGAATCAAGGAGGAATATGAAGCATATGTGCGTAATGCCAATCTTGAGAGATTCACGGCAGATAAGTGTCGTCAGTACCACTACCTCACTGATTCCTTTGTGAGAAGGGTTGAAATTTTATTGTCACGCAATTCTCAAACCGTCATGTTTGATCTTTATGATAAATCTTATACCATGGACTTAGAAGATTTTAATATTGCCTGTAAACTTCCACAATGGGGTAGTGTTAGTGAACCTCGCAAATCTGAGTTTAGAGATTTTCTTGCTAGCATTATAGTGGGGGAGTCTAGAGATATAACACATGCTACCATAGGGAGCATTAGTTTGCTCTCTTCATAGGTAGGTGCATAAATGGTAAGGATGACGCATGTCACATGTGTGTCCATGATCTTAGTGTTCTCAAGAGTGTTGTATTAGGAGATAGACAATATAACTTGGGGGCTATTGTCGCACGCAGGTTGCATAATAACAAAATTAATGGAGATTTCTTTGGTGGAATTTATGCAACCCGTTTAGCTGATTTTCTTGAGATGCCCATACGTGGAGATGATATTGAGTTGCCTCCTACTTATTTAGATTATGATGCTATGGTTCGTCATCAGTTTGTTGAGAGGAACGGCCAGTCCCTCCAGTACCAACTAATCTTTGACAAACGACGCACCTATCACATCGCTCTCCTTGCTCCCGCTTTCTTTGACTTTTAGGCAAAGGGGAGATATTTTATAACCAGGGAGGAGGCGACCGAGTACGAGAGGAGGGCGGAGGCAGCTCACCTCCAAGCTGCAGCTCATCAGGCAATTGCCGCTGCATCACAGTACGACCCCAGTTGCAACTTCGGATATCCGCCAGGCCATCCGTGGCCATAGACCAACTTAGGCCAAAATCCTAAGCTTGGGGGAGTACGTACTTCTCACCGACATTACATTCCTGTTCACACACTCATGCTAGTTGTCGGTGCCCATACTTTTTCGTTGTAATATCCATGCTAGTTTATTTCCGTTTTTATGCTTTCTTCTTGTGTGTTTGATAAACCTTAAGAAAAACAAAAAAAAATTAGTTGTAGCTTTTAGCTAGTTTACTTTTTCATGTTGTAGTAGTAATAATTAAAAGAAAACCCAAAAATATTTCTCGTTCTTCTTTTGCTTGTTGGGAGCTTTCCCGTGTAAATAATTTTGTTTCTTTTCATTGGAGGTCGAGAGGAGAAGACCATGATTAAAATGTTGAGTGGCTCTCATATGCATTATTTTTTATCTAACAAAGAGCTATATTACCTTGTCTTCTCTCTTGAATTGAATGCTTGCAGATTCCAGCTTAGTCCAATGCACGTGCACTATTATTATTATCCACACTATTCGGTCGTGCAAGTGAAAGGCAATAATGATGATTATATAATGAACTTATTGAGATGAGAAAAGCTGGTATGAACTCGACCTCTCTTGTTTTTGTAAATATGATTAGTTCATCGTTCCTGATTCAGCCTATTATGAAAGAAACATATTTGCAATGAGAATTAGAGATTGTAGTTGCTTATGCCATGCTTAATTAGCTAGGAGCTTATAATGGTTTACCTTGCATGCCAACATGCTATTAAAATGGTTGTGATGTGGTATGATGGGGTGGTATCCTCCTTTGAACGATTCGAGTGGCTTGACTTGACACATGTTCACGCATGTAGTTGAAACAAAATCAACATAGCCTCTATGATTTTTATGTTCGTGGTGCATTATATCCTACTCATGCTTGCATTCGGTGTTGATTATTTTTAATGCATGTTCATGACTGTTGTCGCCCTCTAGCTGGTCGCTTCCCAATCTTTTTCTAGCCTTCACATGTCCTAATCAGGAATATTGCTTGTGCATCCAACTCCATAAACCCCAAAGTTATTCCATATGAGTCCACCATACCTTCCTATATATGGTATCTACCAGCCGTTCCAAGTAAATTTGTATGTGCCAAACTCTAAACCTTCAAATAAACATTCTGTTTTGTATGCTCGAACAGCTCATGTATCAACTAGGGTTGTCTGTATCCTCCATGCTAGGCGGGTTATTCTCAAGAGGAGTGGACTCCGCTCCTCACTCACGAGAACATGGCTGGTCACCGGGATGCCCAGTCCCATGCTTTATGCAAATCAAATCAAAATAACTGAAAACAAAACTCCCTCGGGACTCTTGTTAGTTGGAGGCACTCGTTGTTTCGAGCAAGCCATGGATTGATGCTTGTTGGTGGAGGGGGGTATAAACTTTACCATTCTATTTGGGAAGCGCATATAATGTGTGTAGCATGGAAGATATCGAGATCTCTCGGTTGTTATGTTGACAATGAAAGTATACCGCTCAAAATATTATGCATATCTATTTCAAAATCGAGCTCTGGCTCCTCTACAAATCCCTGCTTCCCTCTGTGAAGGGCCTATCCAGTTACTTTTATATTGAGTCATCATCCTCTTATTGAAAAGCACCAGTTGGAGAGCACCGCTGTCATTTGCATCCATTACTGTTAGTTTACATTGAGTATGACTATGACTGGATCTCTTTTACCATGAATTACAATGTCTAGTCAGTCCTTAATCTTTAAAGGTGCTCTGCATTTATGTTTTGCGGTCTCAGAAAGGGCTAGCGAGATACCATCTTGTTATATCATGTCATGATTGTTTTGAGAAAGTTTTGTCATCCGATATTTGTTATTATTGCTCGCTAGCTGATTATGCCATTGATATGAGTTAACATGAGACCTAAATGTTATTGTGAATATGGTTAGTTCATAATCTTTGCTGAAAACTTGAATGCTGGCTTTACATATTTGCAACAACAAGAGCAAACAGGATTTGTAAAAGTTTTTCTTTATCACTTTCAGTTTATCAACTGAATTGCTTGAGGACAAGCAAAGGTTTAAGGTTGGGGAGCTGATACGTCTCCGTCGTATCTACTTTTCCAAACACGTTTGCCCTTGTTTTGGACTCTAACTTGCATGATTTGAATGGAACTAACCCAGACTGATGCTGTTTTCAGCAGAATTGCCATGGTGTTATTTTTGTGCAGAAATAAAAGTTCTCAGAATGACCTAAAAATCAACGGAGAATTATTTTGGAATATATAAAAAATACTGGAAGAAAGATCCATGTTAGGGGGCCCACACCCTGTCCACGAGGGTGGGGGCGCGCCTACCCCCCTGGGCGTGCCCCCTGCCTCATGGGCCCCTTGATGCTCCATCGACCTCAACTCCAACTCCATATATTCGTGTTCGGGGAGAAAAAAATCAAAGAGAAGGATTCATCGCGGTTTACGATACGGAGCTGCCACCAAGCCTTAAACTCTCTCGGGAGGGATGATCTGGAGTCCGTTCGGGGCTCCGGAGAGGGGAATCCGTCGCCATCGTCATCATCAACCTTCCTCCATCACCAATTTCATGATGCTCACCGCCGTGCGTGAGTAATTCCATCGTAGGCTTGCTGGACGGTGATGGGTTGGATGAGATTTGTCATGTGATCAAGTTAGTTTTGTTAGGGTTTGATCCCTAGTATCCACTATGTTCTGAGATTGATGTTGCTATGACTTTGCTATGCTTAATGCTTGTCACTAGGGCCCGAGTGCCATGATTTCAAATCTGAACCTATTATGTTTTCATCAATATATGTGAGTTCTTGATCCTATCTTGCAAGTCTATAGTCACCTATTATGTGTTATGATCTGTTAACCCCGAAGTGACAATAATCGGGATACTTACCAGTGATGACCGTAGTTTGAGGAGTTCATGTATTCACTATGTGTTAATGCTTTGGTCCGGTACTCTATTAAAAGGAGGCCTTAATATCCCTTAGTTTCCAATAGGACCCCGCTGCCACGGGAGGGTCGGACAAAAGATGTCATGCAAGTTCTTTTCCATAATTATGTATGACTATATTTGGAATACATGCCTACATTACATTGATGAACTGGAGCTAGTTCTGTGTCACCCTATGTTATAACTGTTGCATGAATGATCACATCTGACATAATTCTTCATCACCGATCCAATGCCTACAAGCTTTCCATATATTATTCTTCGCTTATTTATTTTTCTGTTGCTACTGTTACAATCACTATAAACCCCAAAAATATTACTTTTGCTACCGTTACCACTAGTATCATATTACTTTGCTACTAAACACTTTGCTGCAGATATAAGTTTCTAGGTGTGGTTGAATTGACAACTCAGCTGCTAAAAGTTGAGAATATTCTTTGGCTTCCCTTGTGTCGAATCAATAAATTTGGGTTGAATACTCTACCCTTGAAATCTGTAGCGATCCCCTATACTTGTGGGTTATCATGCTTGTAGTTAAAATTTGAATTATGCACACTAAATGCCCAGAAACTCAATTAATGAATAAAAAGGGCCAAACAAACCTAGAATAATTCCAAAATTTAGCACGATACTTCTATTTGGTCTAATCTGCCTATGTAAAAAAATTAAGGTGGAGAAGGCAGTGTATCTATGTCGTTTCACACACGAAGGTTACATGTTCCCTCTTGGAACCACGAGCCTTCTTGAGGGAAGCTCCGGTTTGCAAGAAGCTTACACCAAAGCTTGTCCCAATTCGGCCAAAAAAAATTACCGCAACATGTTGGTGCCATGTCATGACACCACACCAAGTTTCATGATTTTCAGGCGTGTATTGGATATACAGGAACTAAAAAACCAAGTTTCTCAATCTTTCCGGTCGAGCCACGATGCCCAGATGTTTGAATTTCATTCCCATTTCTTGCATGGGACCTAGAAATTCACCCAGGGACACACATGTGATTTCTCAACCAACTTTGGTGCACTAGAGCATGTGCTTGTAGTTCAAATTTGAATATGCACATTAAATGCACATAAACTCAATTAATCTATAAAAATGGCCAAACGAACCTGGAATAATTCCAAAATTTAGCACGATACTTCTATTTGGTCTAATCTGCCTGTGTAAAAAAATTAAGGCAGGAGAAGGCAGTGTACATATGTCGTTTCGCACACGGAGGTGACACGTTCTCTCTCGGAACCATGAGCCTATTTGAGGGAAGCTCTGGTTTGTAAGAAGCTTACACCAAAGCTTGTTCCAATTCGGCCAAAAAAATCCACATAATATTGGTGCCATGTCATGACACCATGCCAAGTTTCATGAATTTCAGGCGTGTTTTGGATTTACAGGAATTAAAAAACCAAGTTTCTCAATCTTTCCGGCCGAGCCACGACGTCCAGATGTTTGAATTTCATTCCCATTTCTTGCATGGGACCTATAAATTCACCCAAAGACACACATGTGATTTTCAACAAACTTTGGTGCACTGGAGCATGTGCTTGTAGTTCAAATTTGAATTATGCACATTAAATGCCCAGAAAACTCATGCATAAAAATGCCAAACGAACCCAGAATAATTCCAAATTTAAACATGACACTCATGTACTAGTTGCATGTTCACTGTACGTAAATGTTCTAGTAATTCAAACACCATCCTTTCCCTTAGTAATACCATTCTGTCTTTCAAAACATAATGAAAAAATCAGGTATACCACAAACAGTTTACTAGAAAGAATCGTGTGGGATGCGATATAAAATATCTTGGCGCACCGTCTTGTCTGGCTTACGCAGAAAGCTTCATCGTCTATAGTCCACTGCCCCCGCTTGAACCACACTTGCATGCCAGTTTCTCGCGGCACCGAGCGGATTTTTTTATCACTACGGAAATATCTATCTCCCCGCCCCCTCCCTCCCACCAAAAGCCACATTTCCACTGTTCCTCCTTGATTTCCAAGTTCAAACCTTCACTGCTGCTTAATGGCAGCTCAGCCTCCTCGCCGGCGACCCTTCTTCTTGCAGCTCCGCCTCCTCGTCGGCTACCCTTCTTCTTGCAGCGCCGCCTCCTCGCCGGCGACCCTTCTTCTTGCAGCGCCACCTCCTCGCTAGCAACCCTTCTTCTTCATGCGCGGCCTCCTCATTGCCGCCCCTTCTTCTTGCTGTGCGGCCTCGTCTATATGGTCAGGTAATCCAAACCCCACCCACACCATCCTCCTCCTTTCCCGTCCCACATGCCCCGACCGACGGTGCTACACCTTCTGTCGAAATCACTGTCCCCCTCCTCCAATTAAGCGCCGCCCACAGCCATTTTGCATGCAGTATAACATGGAGCTCAGTAGCATGCGGCCGCACACACGCACGAGGTCGCTATGGATGCCATGCATGCCGGCCACCAGATCTTGGAGGAGCACCTCATCTTTGAGGCCACTGTCGACACCGCCACGCGGTTGTCTACTTTAAAATACAGTTCGTAATATTTTCTCAAGGCCACCGCCATTGCCTTCTAGTGATTTGTCCTCTGTAATGTTAATATGCAATCTAATGTTCAGTTAATAGTTTGGTCCTCTGAAATGTAATGTTCAGTTAACACTTTGGTCCAACAATTGCTACATTTCATAGTATTGTTCTCAAGCATTCTTTGTTTTGTTAACTGTCTTATCTTCTAGTACATGTTTCTATTCTGCAATGTCGTGTTCATTTAACTATTTTGGTTCATTTGGTGTGTTGTCCCTTTAACTGTTTGGTTCAGTTCTGCAATTTGATTTTCATTTGATGTGGGTTCAATTTTGTATTGTTATGCATGTGACACCAATCAAATTTGGTTGTACTCAATACATATTCTACTGATAGTATGGCAACTCTCAGTTAACCTGATCAAGATCTTCCTTATGTGTGTTGCAGGGAAACAATGGGAGACGCTATGGTTTACCATCGAGGTTTGTTCAAGCATGGTCCTTTGGCTAATAGCACATTATTGTGCAGTTGCAGGAATCATTCTAATATTTAGGTTTCTTACAATTTGGTCTTGCACATGTAGGTCCTGCTATTAGAGGCTTAGACCCACTGTTTGACCCATTTTGCATATGGGGAAATGAGATGTCCATGAATATCAGTCAAGTCAAGAAACTCGGAAAGATTGTTAGGATGAAGAAACTTGCGACGAATAACAGCAAGACCTTTGTTTGCACAATGAATAAGACATTAGTCAACTATAGGATGTTACTAATTCTTTTACCTTGTTTTTACCCCTTGCGCCATTTCAAAATTTATAACAGCGATTTATGCATATCTTTGTTTTCAGTATTTTTCAAAGCATTTCACCGATGATTACCTCTCAAACCACCTATATGGTCAAGAGGCGAGGAAGGTATTCATTCAACACGCACGGTACAATATTAAAGTCTTGCTGAAGAGGACGAAGGTTGGGCGGGCAATTATCCATAGCCACTGGCCTAAAGTTGCAAGGACATTCAACATCACTCAAGGCTTAATATTTGCCTTCCGCTTCTGCAGTTTCCCAGATGATATTCATCTATCTATTTACCATGTATGATGCTACTTTCCAAAGGTTTTTGATGTTGCATGTGAAACTTGGTGCTATTGTGTAATGGCGTAACTAAGTGCCAAAGCTATCTGATGTAATTCGATTATGAAATCCTGGTTACTGTTATACGGATATGAAATATCCGGTGTGTTTTATAAGAAATATCAATTTGATTAGTACATGGATTATAAATAATAGGCTAATTACCCTGCTTATTGTGGTTTTCTATTGCATATGGTTACTCAGACAGCACCATGGGCGATGAACTCAAACAACTCGCACGGTTCTAGAAAGTAGGCATGTTCAATCAACTAATAATTACACACGGCTTCCGGGAGAGAACTATTTGCGTTAGGCCACCTTGCACAAACGTTTACACACAAAAAATTGTGTGTGATATACACATGAACGGAAATGATTTTCTGGGATTCATCGTGTGGGATGTACATACAAAGGGAGACAATTGGGTTTTGATGCCCCGCTAGATCGCACACGAGCTCATTTTGTGTGGTAGGAGGGCCTATCCCCGACGGTTTTTGGGTCGTGTGGGAAGGACCCCCCTATCGCCCACACACACTTGGCGACGGTTCCAAATGCCATCATGGAAAGGGGTTAAAAACTGTTTGTATAGCACATCACTATACCAGTGAGTTTTGGTTGAGATCACGATGGATGAAGGAATAAGGAGTGGCAAGAGCCTAAGCTTGGGAATGCCCGAGGCACCCCAAGGTAATATTCAAGGACTCCCAAGCAACTAAGCTTGGGGATGCCCTGGAAAGCTCCCCTCTTTCTTCTAACGATCATCGGTAATTTTACTTGGAGCTATATTTTTATTCGTCACATGATATGCGTAAATTCTTGGAGCGTCTTTTGTGATTATTTTTTCTTTTTCTTTTATGCACCATGCTGGCATGAGATAGTCCTTGGTTGATTTATAGAATGCTCTTTGCACTTCACTTATATCTTTTGAGTATGGCTTTATAGAATACTTCATGTGCTTCACTTATATAATTTGAAGTTTGGATTGCTTGTTTCTCTACAGATAAAAACCGCCATTTTTAGAATGCTCTTTTGCTTCACTTATATTTGTTAGAGCATGGGCATATCTTTTGTAGAAAAAATTAAACTCTCATGCTTCGCTATATCTATTTACAGAGTTGACAAGAATTGGTCATTTCCATGGTTAGTCATAAAATCCTACATAAAACTTGTAGATCACTTAATATGATATGTTTGATTCCTTGCAATAGTTTCGCGATATAAAGATGGTGATATTAGAGTCATGCTAGTGAGTAATTGTGGTTTGGTAGAAATACTTGTGTTAAGGTTTGTGATTCCCGAAGCATGCACGTATAGTGAACCGTTATGTGATGAAGTCTAAGCATAATTTATTTTTGATTGCCTTCCTTATGAGTGGCAGCCGGGGACGAGCGATGGTCTTTTCCATCCAATCTATCCCCCGAGGAGCGTGCGTATTAGTACTTTATTTTGATGGCTAATAAAACGTTTGCAATAAGTATGTGAGTTCTTTATGACAAATGTCGAGTCCATGGATTATACGCACTCTCACCCTTCCATCATTGCTAGCCTCTTCGGTACCATGCATTGCCCTTTCTCACCTCGAGAGTTGGTGCAAACTTCGCTGGTGCATCCAAACCCTGTGATATGATATGATCTATCACACATAAGCCTCCTGATATCTTCCTCAAAACAGCCATCATACCTACCTATCATGGCATTTCCATATCCATTTTGAGATATATTGCCATGCAACTTCCATCATCATCATATACATGACTTGAGCATTCATTGTCATATTGCTTTGCATGATCGTAAGATAGCTAGCATGATATTTTCATGGATTGTCTATTTTTTGATATCTTTGCTATGCTAGATCATTGCACATCCTGGTACACTGCCAGAGGCATTCATATAGAGTCATACTTTGTTCTAGATATCGAGTTGTATTATTGAGTTGTAAGTAAATAAAAGTGTGATGATCATCATTATTAGAGCATTGTCCCATTGAGGAAAGGATGATGGAGACTATGATTCCCCCACAAGTCGGGATGAGACTCTGGATGAAAAACAAAAAATAGAATAAAAAGAGGCAAAAAAAGAGAGAGCCAAAAAAACAAAAAAATGAGAGAAAAAGAGAGAAGGGGCAATGCTACTATCCTTTTTTCCACACTTATGCTTCAAAGTAGCACCATGTTCTTCATGATAGAGAGTCTCCTATGTTGTCACTTTCATATATTACTAGTGGGAATTTTTTGTTATAGAACTTCGCTTGTATATTCCAATGATGGGATTCCTCAAATCGCCCTAGGTCTTCATGAGCAAGCAAGTTGTATGCACACCCACTTAGTTTTCTTTTGAGCTTTCATACACTTATAGCTCTAGTGCATCCATTGCATGGCAATCCCTACTAACTTGCATTGACATCAATTGATGGGCATCTCCATAGCCCATTGATTAGCTGCGTCGATGTGAGACTTTCTCCTTTTTGTCTTCTCCACACAACCTCCACCATCATATTTATTCCACCTATAGTGCTATATCCATGCTCGTGCTCATGTATTGCGTGAAAGTTGAAAAGGCTTGAGAACATTAAAAGTATGAAACAACTGTTTGGCTTGTCATCCGGGTTGTGCATGATGAAATACTTTGTGTGATGAAGATGGAGCATAGCCAGACTATATGATTTTGTAGGGATACCTTTCTTTAGCCATGATATTTTGAGAAGACATGATTGCTTTATTAGTATGCTTGAAGTATTATTGTCTTAATGTCAAATGATAGACTATTGCTTTGAATCACTCGTGTCTCAATATTCTTGCCATGATTAGATTATATGATCAAAATTATGCTAGGTAGCATTCCACATCAAAAATTATATTTTTTATCATTTACCTACTCAAGGACGAGCAGGAATTAAGCTTTGGGATGTTGATATGTCTCCGTCGTATCTATAATTTTTGATTGTTTCATATACTTTTGGCAAATTTTTATATTATTTTTTGGACTAACATATTTATCTAGTGCAAAGTGTCAGTTCCTGTTTGTTGCATGTTTTTGTTTCGCAGAATATCCATATCAAATGGAGTCCAAACGCGATAAAAAGTTAAGGAGATTTTTTGGAATATATGTGATTTTGGGGGGGGGGATCAACGCGAGACGATGCCCATGTTGGGGAACATAGCATGCAATTTCAAAAAAAAACTCCGATCACGCAAGATCTATCTAGGAGATTCATAGCAACGAGAGGGGGAGAATGTGTCCATGTACCCTCATAGACCGAAAGCGGAAGCGTTAGGTTACCGCGGTTGATGTAGTCGAACGTATTCACGATCCAACCGATCCAAGTACCGAACGTACGGCACCTCCGTGTTCAGCACACGTTCAACTCGATGATGTCCCTCAAGCTCTTGATCCAGTAGAAGGTCGAGGGAGAGTTTCGACAGCATGATGGCATGGTGACGGTGATGGTGATGTGATCTGTGCAGGGCTTCGCCTAAGCACTACGACAATATGACCGGAGGAGTAAATTGTGGAGGGGGCACTGCACACAGCTAAGAGATTTCTTTGGGTGCCTTTGGGGTGCCCCCCGCCCCCGTATATAAAGGGGAGAGGAGGAGGCTGGCGGACAGGAGGGGCGCGCCATGAGGGAGTCCTACTTGGACTCCTAGTCCAAGTAGGATTCGCCCCCCCCCCCTTTCCTTTCTCCACCGGAGGGAATAGGAAGGAGAGGGAGAGGGAAAGGAAGAGGGGGCGCCGCCCCTCCCCTTAGTCCAATTCATAATGCCATGGGGGGCGCGGCCTCCCCTTGCGGCCCTTCTCTCCTCTCCACTAAAGCCCACTAAGGCCCATTATTCCCCCGGGGGTTCCGGTAACCCCTCGGTACTCCGGAAAAAATATCTGAATCACTCGGAACCATTCCGATGTCTGAATATAACCTTCCAATATATTAATCTTTACCTATCGACCATTTCGACACTCCTCGTCATGTCCATGATCTCATCCGGGGCTCCGAACAAACTTCGGTCACCAAAACACATAACTCATAATACAAATCGTCATCGAACGTTAAGCGTGCGGACCCTACGGGTTCAAGAACAATGTAGACATGACCGAGACACATCTCCGGTTAATAACCAATAGCGGAACCTAGATTCTCATATTGGTTTCTACATATTCTACAGAGATCTTTATCGGTCAAACCGCATAACAACATACGTTATTCCCTTTGTCATCAGTATGTTACTTGACCGAGATTCAATCGTCGGTATCATCATACCTAGTTCAATCTCGTTACTGGCAAGTCTCTTTACTCGTTCCATAATGCATCATCCCGCACAAATCCTAATCTTGATCTATGCCAACTCAACAAACACCTTCAGAGACACCTGTGGAGCATCTTTATAATCACCCAGTTACGTTGTGACGTTTGATAGCACACAAGGTGTTCCTCCGGTATTAGGGAGTTGCATAATCTCATAGTCAGAGGAATATGTATAAGTCATGAAGAAAGCAATAGCAATAAAACTAAACGATCATAATGCTAAGCTAACGGATGGGTCTTTTCCATCACATCAGTCTCTAATGATGTGATCATGTTAATCAAATGACAACACATGTCTATGGTCAGGAAACTTAACCGTCTTTGATTAACAAGCTAGTTAAGTAGATGCATACTAGGGATACTCTGTTTGTCTATGTATTTGTCGGATTTCGGGTTCCGGCAGACCATTGAGGTTCGAACACTAGGGTGCGCGTGGAGATTTCGCCTTCTACCTACCTGCACCCCTCCGCCTCGCTAAGATCTAAGCTATGGAAAGAACAGCACAAGAGACACAGGGTTTATACTGGTTCGGGCCACCGTTGTGGTGTAATACCCTACTCCAGTGTGTGGTGTGGTGGATTGCCTCTTGGGCTGATGATGATGAGCAATACAAGGAAGAACAGCCTCGCGAGGGTCTGTTCTTGGCTGAGGGGATGAACTGCTAGGAGGAGTTCAGTCACCTCTCTCTCTCTCTCTCTCTCTTCTCGATTCTCTCTCTGATTTCGATTCTAGCTAGTTTCTCTCTTAGCTTCTAGATTCTCCCTTCTTGATTGCGATCTCCCTCCTTCTACCCTGGGGGTGGCTAGTCCTATTTACAGGCAAAGGCCCTGGGCCTCTTCCCAAATATTGAGCGGGAAGGGCGCCAACAATTGGCCATTTTGAAGGGGAACATCTGGTACACTTATCCTGACTAAAGTTGGTCCTCGCCTGCCAAAGGCTCTGGTGGTGACGCTGGCTTGGGCTCCACAATGACTTCCTCCCTGCCGTTGACTGGTCTTGGTCTCGTTGCACCGAAACGGGTGCCTTTGCTTGATGCTCTCGCCTGCGCTTGCTCCCTTTGCACCAAAGAGGAAAGGAGGACACTGCGCGGGCTGGCGCCCACCTGGCACCCTTGGTCGTCATGGCTTGCGTCACGGGCACCGCGTGAGGTACCCCGCCTTGATCTCTCTGCCTCCTCGTGAGCCAGCCTGATGAGGCCGTGCCTTAGGAAGCTCCGTGTCCGCCCCGCGAGGCTTGACCCCTCCCAAGGGTCTTGGGTCTGTGTTGATGAAGATGGGTTGTGCTGGGCCCCTCCTCGAGCCACGCCACAGGCCGCAGGCAGGCAAGTCTGGGGACCCCCGTTCCCAAAACACCGACAGTAGCCCCCAGGCCCAAGGCACGCCTGGACTTGGCCGTGCAGGGAGGCGAAAGGGCAAGAGCGAAGCGCCGCGGGCCCTAACAGCCTACGGCCTTGGGCGCCGCATGGCGGTTGATTGGACGTGGGCGCCTCCGCTTCCCCACGGCGCCTCGGCAACTGCACGGATTGGACAAGTCCCTGCATGCAAAGCGGGTCATGATTACCTGCGATCGTGGGGGCCGATGGTTGGCCCTCGCCGGCTATAAGTACGGATCGACGTGTGCCCTTCCAGTTCATCCCCCCTTGCTTCTCCTTCTTCTTCATGGCCCCGTCGAGGAGGTTCTTGGCCGCAGAGAAGGGGAAGGCTCGCCAGGTTGAGCCTGCCTCTCCCCCGCCCAAGCGCGGCCGAGGGCACCCTCGCAAACATCCTGTGGCCACCACGGCAACTCCCCGCGGTCGTGGAGACGATTTCCAGCACGGTGACGGGCGGACTGCTGCGGCCGGGGGGCGCGCTTCGGTCGCACGTTCCCCTAGGCCGCGCTTTCGCGCTGCAGAGGTGCTGCCGGAGTTCGTTGTGTGGTCGGCGGAGCCGACTAGCACCCGGCTTCAACTTCCCCGCTTCCTCCTCGGCGAGCTCCCGGCCGGCGCCCCGGGCGGCCTCTGGCTTCAGGCAGACGGATGCTGCAGCCGGGCCTCATGGGCTTCACTGGAGGTCTCCGCAGCTAGGAGGCCAGCCTTGACCCGCGGTTGGCAGACGTTTGCCCGCGCGCATGGCCTGAGCCGTCAGTGCACCCTGCACTTCAAGTTTGACGGTGATGCCACCCTCTACATGAGGGTGTTTGGGGAAGATGGTCGCCACGCAGGGTGCTGCCCTCAGGACGACGACCGCGGCCGGGAACCCAGCCCCGGCGATGATGGAGAGGACAGCGCTCGCGTGATTGGCGGCGCTCAGGGTTCCCCAAGCTTCACCGGTTCTTCAGGCGGCGACTCTTCTAGCGGTGGCCGCGGTCAGCCTCCACGCCGCCGTACCTGCTTGGGAGGTGGTAGCGTGTCTGCCAGCCGTCGCGCCTCGGTGAAGCGCGAGAGGGAGTCTGCCTGAGCCCCGGAGGCAGCTCGAGTCTTCCCTACAGGCCGGTGTGAGGCGAGCTGTGCCTGATTTGTTCTTTCTTTTCCTTTTTCCTGCGTAAAAAGACAGTAGCGTGGAGCCCCGCGGGGGCGTGTTTGGGTTATTGATGTTAATCATCGCTTTGCTTCCGTTATCGTGCCTTCCGGCTACGTGCCCGTGCGTGGATAGTTCCCGGCCCCAGCCGTGGGGGCGACCGACCCAGGCCATGTGTTCGTGTCGCGGTGCCCGTGGGGCATGGACTGGAGGGGTGCTCCTGTAATGGCCCAAGGTCGCGAAACCTTTGAACGACTAGGACAGGAACACTCGCGAGGGCGCTCGGCTGCCCCCTCGCGAGGCCTTGCATAAGAGAAATCGAGGCAGGAGAGTGAAAAGTCGAAGAACCACAAGCCAAAGACGGCAACAACTTCAATAAAACTTCGAATGAGAATGAACAAGCCAACTGCGGAAAGCAAATGAAAAAGCCGCGTCCGGCACCTAATCTAGTCTTCGACGTCTTCTCACCAGCGCGGAGCTAAGTGCTGCCACTGGGCGTGGGAGGGAGCCCCGGGGCCTGAGGCCGGCGCTCCTGAGACTCCGGGGCGTGTACAGCCCCAACTCATTATTACATGAGAGTGTCACGGGCGGCGAGCTTCACAGGCGTTGGCCTTCTTCACAGGCTCCGGGCCTTCTTGGGGGAAGCAGGCTTCACGGGCATTTGCCCTCTTCACAGGCTCTGGGCCTTTTCCAAAACGCGATAGCTTCACAGGCATTCGCCTTCTTCACAGGCTCTGGGCCTTTTCCAAAACGCGACAGCTTCACAGGCATTCGCCTTCTTCACTGGCTCTGGGCCTTTTTAGGGGTAGAACCTCCGGAGGTGCTGGATGTTCCATGCGTTCTGGACCGGCACCCCCTCCTGAGTCTCCAAGCACGCGGAGCCGGGCCTGGAAACATGAACAACCTTGAACGGGCCCTCCCACATGGGAGAGAGCTTGTGTAGTCCCTCCCTGGAGAGAACCCGCCTGAGCACGAGGTCTCCTACCTCGAGAGTTCTGGGGCGGATGTTGCGGCAGTGATATCGTCGCAGTGCTTGTTGGTACCTCGCCGCTCGCAGCGCGGCTTCTCGGCGATGTTCCTCCCCCAGCACGAGGTCCATCCCCCGCATGGCGTCCTGCTGCGCCTCGTCGAACGCCAGGACCCACGCGGAGCAACGTCTGACCTCGTGAGGGAGGACCGCTTCAGCTTTGTAGACCAGGAAGAACGGGGTCTCTCCAGTCGGCTTGGTCGCGGTTCTGCGGATGGACCACAACACGGAATGAAGCTCGTCGTACCAACCTCTGCCGCAGGCATCCAGCTTCTTCTTGAACGTCCTGGTCTTGAGGCCCCTCAGGACCTCTGTGTTGGCTCGCTCGGCCTGGCCGTTGCTTCGGGGGTGCGCCACCGAAGCGTAGCATATCTGCGTTCCAAGGTTAGCACAGTATGTTTTGAAGAGGTTACTGGTGAACTGCGAACCGTTGTCTGTGATGATGCGGTTCGGCACCCCGAATCGGCTCACGATGCCCCTGATGAACTTGACCACGGAACCCGCGGGGATGGTGCGGACGGCCTCTACTTCAGCCCACTTGGTGAACTTGTCCACGGCAACGTAGAGGTAGCGGTAGCCCCTGGCTCCCGAGGAAACGGGCCCAGGATGTCCAGCCCCCAGACTACGAATGGCCATGAAAGGGGTATAGTCTGCAGGCCTCCTGCCGGCTGATGGATCTGCTTGGCATGGAACTGGCAGGCCTCACAAGCTTTCACCAGTTCGACGGCGTCATTGAGTGCGGTGGGCCAATAAAACCCACTGCGGAACGCCTTGCCGATGAGGGTCCGTGATGATGAATGATGTCCACAGTCTCCGCCGTGTATATCTTCCAGCAGTTCCTTTCCTTGCTCCCTGGAGATGCGGTGCAGGGATACATCGTTTGGTCGCTTCCGGTAGAGCTCTCCATCCTTGATGCAGTATGCCGTGGCCTGCCGTGCCACACGCTCTGCTTCCTCCTCCTTCTCCGGCAGGGTCCCTTGTGTTAAGTAACTCCGGAGCTCCGTGATCCAGCACCCCTCCTGAGGTTCCATCGTCAGGAGCAGGTGTGCTCCTGAGGCCGGGCCACAGACCGGGGCTCCCGAGGCAGGTGGCTGGGGGAGCTCCTCCCGAGGCTGAGCCGTGTTTGACAATGACGGCAGGGCTGAGGGCTTGAAGAGCCGCTCCTCGAAGACGCCAGGCTCCTGAGGTAACCGCCTGGACGCCCGTTTGGCGATGTCGTCGGCCTCCTGATTGGTGCCACGGGGCACATGCTGCAACTCCAACCCCCAGAACTGCTTCTCCATCCTGCGGACCTCTGCAAGGTAGGCTTCCATGTGCTCATCTTTCGGCTCGTACACCTTGTTGGAGAAATTGACAAGGAGCTGCGAATTGCCCTTGATGGTGAGGCGTTTCACCCCCAGGGCAGCTGCGGCCTTCAAGCCTGCTATTAAACCTTCATACTCCGCTATGTTGCTGGAGACCTTTTCACCTTGCTGGAAACAGAGATGTACAGCGTAGTAGAGCTTGTCCTGAGTGGGCGATATAAGCACCGCCCCAGCCCCAGCGCCATGCCTGGAGAACGCCCCATCGAAGTACATGACCCAGCCTTCTGGCGCCTTGCTTCCCGGGGAGAGGGACCGATCCTCGTCGGCCTTGAGGCCTGGTGCCTCCGTCCATTCTGCCACAAAATCCGCTAATGATGCTCCCTTGATGACTCTGGTCGTGCTGAATTCGAGCTGAAACGCTTGCAGTTCTATGTTCCACTCAGCGACCCTTCCAGCTGAGTTAGGGCTCCTGAGCACTCTCTCCAGGGGGTATGGCGAGACGACCTTGATGGGGTGACCCTGAAAATAGTGCCGCAGCTTGCGCGAGGCCACCAGTAGCGTGAGGAGGAGCTTCTGAGGCATGGGGTACCATGCCCTCGCGTCCCGCAACACCGTGCTGACGAAGTGCACTGGGTGCTCGACAAGGTTGGGTGTGTCAGTGCTGGTGGCGCCCTCCGGAGACCATGGCGCCTCCTGAGGCTGGCCATCTAGGAGGTGGGCCTCTTCTGCCTCCGGTGCACTCCTCTGCGACGGCGGCGGCTGATCCTCCTCAGCCGCGGTGGCGGTTTCTGTGGGCCTTCCTTGTTCCTATTTTGCCTTGTCCCGGGTTGCTGCTGTGGTTTTGATTCGACGCTCCTCCCTAACCGACACCAGGGCTGCGCTGGCGGAGTAGGGAGTGGCGGCGAGGTAAAGCACCAGGGGCTCTTGAGGGCGTGGAGCCACCATGACCGGAGGGCTGGTCAGGTATCTCTTGAGATTATGGAACGCCTTGTCGGCCTCTTCAGTCCATTCAAAGGGCCCCTTTTTCTTCATTGGCTAGAAGAAGGGCAGCGCTCACTCCCCCAACTTGGAGATGAAGCGCCCTAGCGCGGTCATGCGCCCAGTGAGCTTCTGCATTTCTCTGAGGGTCTTTGGCGGGCTCATGTCCTCGACCGCCTTGACCTTTTCCGGGTTAGCCTCGATGCCTCGGTGGGACACGAGGAAACCCAAGAGCTTGCCCGAGGGGACTCCGGACACACACTTCTCTGGGTTGAGCCGCAGGTTCACTGCATTGAGGCTCGCGAAGGTTTCCTCCAGGTCTTGTATCAGGGTCCTGGCCTCCCGAGACTTCACCACAATGTCATCGACGTAAGCCTCAACATTCTTCCCGAGCTGCGGGCCCAAGGTGATGTGCATCAGCCGCTGAAAGGTCACCCCTGCGTTACGCAGCCCGAATGGCATGCATGTGTAGCAGTACACCCCACACGGGGTTAGGAAGGTTTTCTTTTCGACGTCTTCTACCGCCATCTTGATCTGGTGATACCCAGAGAAGGCATCCAAGAAGCATAGCAGGTCGCATTCTGCGGTGGAATCAACGATCTGGTCGATGCGGGGAAGCGGGAATGGATCTTGCGGGCATGCCTTGTTGAGGTTGGTGAAGTCGACACACATGCGCTCCTTCCCTCCCTTCTTTGGCACAACGACAAGGTTGGCCAACCAATCCGGGTATCGGACCTCGCGAATGACCCCAGCGGCTTCTAGTTTGCGGGTCTCTTGGACGATGAAGGCCTGCTTTTCTGTGGACTGCCGCCTTGCCTTCTGCTTCACAGGGCGCACGTTGGGGCACACGTTGAGGTGATGCTCGATTACGCTCCTAGGGATCCCCGCCAACTGGTCAGGCTCCCAAGCGAATACCTTCTTGTTTGCGCGCAGGAACCTGACCAGGGCCTCCTCCTACTCGGGTTCGAGGTTGGCACCTATGGTGAAAGCGGCGTTGGTGGACCCGTCCTCATCGACGGGTATCTGCTTGGTTTCTGCCTTGTCTTGGGTGAACGGTTGTTTCTTCTTGGCGGGTGCAGCCCCCTTGGGCTCGGGGGTCTCTGAGTCGGCGGGCTGTGCCGACGCCGCCGTCTTGAAGGCGAACTTGAGCACTCGCAGCGCGTCTCCGGTGTCCCCGTGCACGGTGAGGACACCGCTGCTCCCGGGCATCTTCATGAGGTTGTACGCCGGGTGCGTCGCGGCCATGAACTGGGCCAATGTTGGGTAGCCGAGGATGGTGTTGTAGGGAAGGCTGATGGGGGCGATGTCGAAGTCGACCAGCTCCGTGCGGAAGTTGTTGTAGGTGCCGAAGGTTACTGGGAGCCAGATCTGTCCCAAGGAGCTGGATGATCCGCCCCCAACGCCTGAGAAGGGTCGGCTGGGTTGCAGCCGTTCCAGGGGTATGCAGAGGAGGTTGAAGGCCTCAACCGAGAGCATGCTGAGGCCCGCACCGCCATCGATGAGAGTTCTGGTGACGGCCACCTGGCAGATGGTGGGGGTGCACAGCATGGGGAGCGCACCCGAGTAGGCCGAGTTGGAGGGGTGGTCCTCCGAGCTGAAGGTCAGGCCGGCCTTGGGCGCCGCCCAGTCCGGGATAGCCCCCTGCCGCGTGGAAGCGGCGCTGACCCAGCGGATGAATGGCTTGATGTGGTGACTTGTAGGCAGCGCCTTCGAGCCGCCCAGGAGGGCCGCGACGACCGGGGGTGTTGGTGTAGCATGGTGGGCGGGGAAGAGGCTGCGGAGCTCTTCCCAAGAGGCCACGGAGGCTGCCGGTAGGTGGAGCAGCCATGCGCGCGGAGCGCCAGTGAGGGCCATGGGGAGCCAGTTGGCCATGACCCTATCATCACCTCCAGCTTCGAGGATGGCCTCCTCGTACGCCGGCAAGAAGGCCAGCGGATCAGTCGCGCCGCCGTAGCGCGGCGGCATCGTTGGCTTGAACTTGTCCGACCACCGTACCCGTTGCAGGGCTGGGGCCAGGGCTCGGAGCCCCCTGGCCCCCATGCTGGCGCCGGCGGCCGGAGCGGGCGATGCACTACTCATCGCGAGGTAGGTCATGGCGGTGGCGGAAGGGAAAACTCCGGTGCACCCCTACCTGGCGCGCCAAATGTCGGATCTCGGGTTCTGGCAGACCCTTGAGGTTCGAACACTGGGGTGCGCGCGGAGATTTCGCCTTCTACCTACCTGCACCCCTCCGCCTCGCTAAGATCTAAGCTATGGAAAGAACAGCACAAGAGACACAGGGTTTATACTGGTTCGGGCCACCGTTGTGGTGTAATACCCTACTCCAGTGTGTGGTGTGGTGGATTGCCTCTTGGGCTGATGATGATGAGCAATACAAGGAAGAACAGCCTCGCGAGGGTCTGTTCTTGGCTGAGGGGATGAACTGCTAGGAGGAGTTCAGTCACCCCTCTCTCTCTCTCTCTTCTCGATTCTCTCTCTGATTTTGATTCTAGCTAGTTTCTCTCTTGGCTTCTAGATTCTCCCTTCTTGATTGCGGTCTCCCTCCTTCTACCCTGGGGGTGGCTAGTCCTATTTACAAGCAAAGGCCCTGGGCCTCTTCCCAAATATTGAGCGGGAAGGGCGCCAACAATTGGCCATTTTGAAGGGGAACATCTGGTACACTTATCCTGACTAAAGTTGGTCCTCGCCTGCCAAAGGCTCTGGTGGTGACGCTGGCTTGGGCTCCACAATGACTTTCTCCCTGCCGTTGGACTGGTCTTGGTCTCGTTGCACCGAAACGGGTGCCTTTGCTTGATGCTCTCGCCTGCGCTTGCTCCCTTTGCACCAAAGAGGAAAGGAGGACACTGCGCGGGCTGGCACCCGCCTGGCACCCTTGGTCGTCATGGCTTGCGTCACGGGCACCGCGTGAGGTACCCCGCCTTGATCTCTCTGCCTCCTCGCGAGCTAGCCTGATGAGGCCGTGCCTAAGGAAGCTCTGTGTCGTCCGCCCCACGAGGCTTGACCCCTCGCGAGGGTCTTGGGTCTGTGTTGATGAAGATGGGCCGTGATGGGCCCCTCCTCGAGCCACGCCGCAGGCCGCAGGCAGGCAAGTCTGGGGACCCCCGTTCCCATAACGCCGACAGTATTCTCACATGTACTAAGTTTCCAGTTAATACAATTCTAGCATGAATAATAAACATTTATCATGATAGAAGGAAAGATAAATAACAACTTTATTATTGCCTTTAGGGCATATTTCCTTCAGTCTCCCACTTGCACTAGAGTCAATAATCTAGATTACATAGTAATGATTCTAACACCCATGGAGTCTTGGTGTTGATCATGTTTTGCTCGTGAGAGAGGCTTAGTCAATGGGTCTGCAACATTCAGATCCGTATGTATCTTGCAAATCTCTATGTCTCCCTCCTTTACTAGATCGCAGATGGAATTGAAGCGTCTCTTGATGTGTTTGGTTCTCTTGTGAAATCTGGATTCCTTCGCCAAGGAAATTGCTCCAGTATTGTCACAAAATATTTTCATTGGACCCGATGCACTAGGTATTACACCTAGATCGGATATGAACTCCTTCATCCAGACTCCTTCATTTGTTGCGTCCGAAGCAGCTATGTACTGCGCTTCACACGTAGATCCCGCCACGACGCTCTGCTTGGAACTGCACCAACTTACAGCTCCACCATTCAATATAAATACGTATACGGTTTGTGACTTAGTGTAACACCCACGATGCGGCTATATCTCCCACGTGTCAGAGCACGACTTAGAGGCTTAACCGCATAGTAGGCATGTCGCAAGAGGGGTAATCTTAACACATCCCATGTACTGAATAAGAAGGGATAAAGAGTTGGCTTACAATCGCCGCTTCACACAAAACATAAATATAGCATTACATCATCTAGAATACAATCAAGGTCTGACTACGGAACCAAAATAAAAGAAGACCACCCCTAATGCTTAGATCCCTGATTGCCCCCAACTGGGCTCCACTACTGATCGAAAGGAAAACGAAACAACACAACGAACACGATCTTCATCGAGCTCCTCCTTGAGCTCAGTTGCGTCACCTGCACGGTTATCATCGGCACCTGCAACTGTTTGAAGTAATCTGTGAGTCACGGGGACTCAGCAATCTCACACCCTTGCGATCAAGACTATTCAAGCTTATGGGTAGGGAAAAGGTATGTGAGGTGGAGCTGCAGCAAGCACTAGCATATATGGTGGCTAACATATGCAAATAAGAGCGAGAAGAGAAGCAATGCACGGTCGTAAACTAGAAGTGATCCTGAAACTACTTACGTTCAAGCATAACACAAGACCCGTGTTCACTCCCCGGACTCCGCCGGAAAGAGACCATCACGGCTACACACGCGGTTGATTCATTTTAATTAAGTTAAGTGTCAAGTTTTCTACAACCGGATATTAACAAATTCCCATCTACCCATAACCGCGGGCACGGCTTTCGAAAGTTCAAAACCCTGCAGGGGTCTCCCAACTTAGCCCATCACAAGCTCCCACGGTCAACAAAGGATATTCCTTCTCCCAGGAAGACCCGATCAGACTCGGAATCCCGGTTATTAGACATTTCGACAATGATAAAACAAGACCAGCAAAGCCGCCCGAATGTGCCAACAAATCCCGATAGGAGCTGCACATATCTCGTTCTCAGGGCACACCGGATGAGCAGTCCGTACAACTAAAACCAACCCTCAAGTTTCCCCGAGGTGGCGCTGCAAGGGGCTCTAGTTTGTACCAACACTCAGAGGAGCACTGGCCCGAGGGGGTTAAAATAAAGATGACCCTCAGGCTCCGGAAACCCAAGGGAAAAAGGCTAGGTTGTTAGTGCAAATGTAAAACCAAGGTTAGGCCTAGCTGGAGGAGTTTTATTCAAGGCGAACTGTCAAGGGGTTCCCATTATAACCCAACTGCGTAAGGAACGCAAAATCAAGGAACATAACACTGGTATGACAGAAACTAGGGCGGCAAGAGTGGAACAAAACACCAGGCATAAGGCAGAGCCTTCCACCCTTTACCAAGTATATAGATGCATTAATTAAATAAGAGATATTGTGATATCCCAACATATCCATGTTCCAACAAGGAACAAACTTCAATCTTCTCCTGCAACTAGCAACGCTATAAGAGGGGCTGAGCAAAGCGGTAACATAGCCAAACAACAGTTTTCTAGGAAAGGTGAGTTAGAGGCTTGGCATGGCAATATGGGTGACATGATATAGCAAGTGGTAGGTATCGTGGCATAGCAAAATAGAGCGAGCAACTAGCAAGCAAAGATAGAAGTGATTTTGAGGGTATGGTCATCTTGCCTGAGATCCCGCAAGGAAGAAGAACGAGTCCATGAAAAAGACAAACGGACGAAGTCGAACGAATCCTCACAAACGTGACATTATCGGAACTAACCCGAAGAAGCAACACCGGAAAGAAGCAAACAACATAGTGAACAACCACCACCTAAGCATGGCATGATGCACAACCAAGTATGATGCATGTCTGGTTTAAAGAGGCATGGCATGACAAAATGCACAAACAATCCTACAAATTAAGTGGAGCTCAATATGCAACTCCGTTGCATATTAACTCCGTTGCATATTGATGAAACACCACGTGACTTATTTAGTTCTCTCTCGTTTAGGTACTCAACAAAATTAAATGTTGGTTATCATGGCAAGAGGTGAAGCACAACAAAACTACCTATCTAGGCAAGTTTAAATGAGGCCGGAAACAATGAACAACAATTCCGGTAAATCCCCATATGCATATTTTAGGTTTGGCACTGTTCTGCCCTAAACCATATTTTATAGTTGTTAAACATGCAAAGTAAAGCCACCATGTTAAACTAGGCATTTTTCTACCCCATTTACATATAAAGTTTGTTAAGTTTGGAGCTATGGTTATTTAGTTATGAAATAAAGCATTTTAACATGGCATAGGAGCAAATTATATGCAAACAACATTTTAAACATTTTAAACATGGATGAAAGTTGCAAATTATGAAACTACACAAAATTCTAAGCACTTTTCATATATTAAGTTTTTACATGTGATGCATGGTTGGTGAGTTATTAAATGCAAGAAGAACAGGGGCTTTTCTGCAAATCTGCAAATCCCTAGAAAATTAGCTAAATTCGCAGAACCAAAAAAACATCCACTGGGCCGAAACTTGTTGGGCCAACAGTGTAGTGGGCGCTTGGGGTGTGCTGCTAAGCCATGGGCCTCTTGGGCCGGCGGATCTGGGCTGGGGCGCTGGAACTGGGCCGGGGAAGCAGGCCAGCGGGAGCGGGCCCGGCGGGGGATGGAGCTGGGCCTCTCCAGATCGAGGCGAGGCACTAGCGGATCGAGCAGCTGGACGCAGCCGATGCAGAGGGTCAACGCGGGACATGCCTGGTTCGTCCTCGACTTGTTCCTGCAGCAGGGACCGGGCGGTTCTTGGCGCTGGCCTCGACCTGTCGCTCTAAGCAGAGGAACGAGCGGTGGACTTGACGACAGGGAGGGAGATGCTGGGCCTGGCGACGCGGGAGCAACGACGCGGTCAACGGACGCCGCTGGTGCGCTCGTTCACCTCACGTGGACGGAGCAGAAGGGGGCCGGGGCGACGCAAGCGAAGCAGCACAGCGCGGCAGAAATCAACGGGCAAGGCGGCGTGAAGCAGGGATGACGAAGACCGCTGGCGGCGGATCCGGGTCGCGGGACGGCGGGCGAGGGTGATGCCGGTGAGGATCCACGGTGGTGGCGCTCCATCCAGTGGCCATGGTGAGATCCCTGTTCGTCCTGAAGAACGAGAGGTCGCGAGGTGAGGTGCTGGAGAGAGAGAGAGAGAGAGAGAGCAACGGTAGAGGGAGAAAGGGAGGCGAGGTCGGCCTGTTCGGCGGTACTCCGGCGGGATCCGGTCGCCGGAGACGGACGGCGGCGAAGCAGCGAGGTTGAAGGAGGTAGTGCCTCGGGTGACTGGCCATGGGCGAGAGGCACGGCTTTCGCTTGGGCTCGGGAGGCTTGCACGCGAGGCTGCTTGGGGAGGCCGGGGCTTGGATCGAGGAGGAATAGTGGAGAGCGATGGCTGGCTAGTGGCTGGTTCGATGGATCTGGGAGGATCCCGAGGAAGGAAGGAGTTGGTCGGCTGGCGGTGGAGAGGGGATGGATGGATTGGACTAGGGTTTGATCCGGATATATATACCGAATGGATTTGGGTAGGGTCGTTTGAATCCCTCCGATCGTAATCAGACGGTCGAGAAAAATATAGGTTAGGAAGCCCAATTAACAAAACAGAGATGTTTTGTAGATGTTTGGGGATGTTCCGGATCCAACGGTGACGACTGCCCGGGTCGGGTCCGGGACAGCTTTCGGACGCGCGCGCGAGGAGGGGGTCGGTTGAAACTTGTGGGCTGTGCAAAAGGCCTCGGTGAGGGAGTCCTGGATTAGGGGGTCTCCGGACAGCCGGATTATATCCTTTGGCCGGACTGTTAGACTATGAAGATACAATATTGAAGACTTCGTCTCGTGTCCGGATGGGACTCTACTTGGCGTGGAAGGCAAGCTAGGCAATACGGATATGGATATCTCCTCCTTTGTAACCGACCTTGTGTAACCCTAACCCTCTCCGGTGTCTATATAAACCGAAGGGTTTTAGTCCGTACAACACCACAATAACATACAATCATACCATAGGCTAGCTTCTAGGGTTTAGCCTCTCTAATCTCGTGGTAGATCTACTCTTGTACTACCCATATCATCAATATTAATCAAGCAGGACGTAGGGTTTTACCTCCATCAAGAGGGCCTGGACCTGGGTAAAACTTCGTGTCCCCTGCCTCCTGTTACCATCCGCCTTAGATGCACAGTTCGGGACCCCCTACCCGAGATCCGCCAGTTTTGACACTGACATTGGTGCTTTCATTGAGAGTTCCTATGTGTCGTCACCGTTAGGCCTGATGGCTCCTACGATCATCGATAGCGATGTAGTCCAGGCTGAGACTTTTCTCCCCGGACAAATCTTTGTGTTCGGCGGCTTCGCACTGCGGGCCAACTCGCTTGGCCATCTGGAGCAGATCGAAAGTTATGGCCCTGGCCACCAGGTCAGGTTTGGAAGCTTAAACTACACGGCCGGTATCCGCGGAGACTTGATCTTCGACGGGTTCGAGCCTCTGCCTTGTGCATCACGCGGTCACGATGAGTACGATTTAGCTCTACCATTAGACAGTGTTCAGGAGATCGCACCGGCAGCCGCTCCGACCCTTAATGCGGAGCCAGGTGCGCCTCCCATGGGCGGGTGGATAGACCCCGCCACAGAGGCCGCATCCCCAACGGAGATCGAGCCGAATATCGATCTTACCCTTCACGAGAGCCGTGTTGTTAAACTGCCGGATACCTCTCCGGCCACGGACTCCGAACCGCCTGCGCACGGACTCCGAACCACCTGCGCCCGTTCCTATCGAATCCGGTTGGGCACCGATCATGGAGTTTACCTCCGCGGATATCTTTCAGCACTCGCCCTTCGACGACATGCTGAACTCATTAAAATTTCTCTCCTTGTCAGGAGAGTCCTGGCCGAACTATGTCCGGCAGGATTGGGATGCGGATGACGAAGAAATTCGCCGCCCACCGACCACCCACTTAGTAGCCACTGTCGATGACTTAACCGACATGCTCGACTCCGACTCCGAAGACATCAACGGTGTGGATGACGATGCAGGAGACGAACAGGAACCACTGCCAATAGGGCACTGGACGCCCACTTCATCACATGACGTATACATGGTGGACACACCAAAAGATGACGACGACGAGGAACGGAAGGACCCAACAAAGGGTTGTCCCCTCGAGAAGAAGTCAAAGCGGCGGCGTAAGCGCCGGTCCAAATCACGGCTCGGCAGAAACAACGATCATATAGACCCGGCGTTAGAGCAGGGTGAACCATTGCCGGACCACGGCAACACAGAGAATCAAACCGAACAACCAGACCCTATCAAAGATAATAGTCCGGACGACATCACACCAGATAGACACTCGGAGCAACAGAATGCCCATCAAAGGCTCGTTGCCACCGCGAGGAGTCTAAAAAAGCAGAAGCAAAGGCTCAAGGCTGCGCAAGACACACTCCGAATCAGATGGAGTAAAGTACTCAACTCAGCAATGAAGTACATCGGTAATCGCCACACCAAGAGCTACCCGAAGCGGAAGTTGCTACCCGAATTCGATGAGGAGGCCTTAGATACCCTACAACCAAAAATTAAAATGGCCAGCTGGCCGGATAGACGACTTCACGGCCAACATTGAGCGGCAAACAACGCCGCACATAAGCCAATGCGCGATCTACGCGAGGGCTCGCATCAAAAGGATGGTGCAACCAGATCCATCTATGGACCACGCAAGCGCGCTCCAGCATACGATGCAACACAACAAACATCCGAAAAACGTGGTACACCCAGATACAGGGGTGCCGCACACCCCCTATGTTTCACCGACGAGGTGCTGGACCATGAATTTCCAGAGGGATTCAAACCCGTAAACATAGAGGCATACGACGGAACAACAGACCCAGGGGTCTGGATTGAGGACTATATCCTCCATATCCATATGGCTCGAGGAGATGACCTCCATGCCATTAAGTATTTACCCCTCAAACTCAAAGGGCCAGCTCGGCACTGGCTTAAAAGCCTCCCCGAAAGCTCCATCGGTAGCTGGGAAGAGCTCGAAGACGCTTTTCGGGCAAATTTTCAAGGGACTTATGTCCGACCTCCGGACGCGAACGATTTGAGTCATATAACTCAACAGCCCGGAGAGTCAACCCGAAAGCTTTGGAACGGGTTTCTTACTAAAAAGAACCAAATAGTCGACTGTCCGGACGTCGAAGCCTTGGCAGCTTTTAAGCATAGCGTCCGCGACGAATGGCTTGCCAGACACCTCGGCCAAGAAAAGCCGAGAACAATGGCAGCATTAACAAGCCTCATGACCCGCTTTTGCACGGGTGAGGATAGCTAGCTAGCCAGATGCAGCACCAGCGACCCCAGTACATCCGAAGTTAGAGATGGAAACGGGAAATCACGGCGTAGCAAAAATAATAAGCGCCAGAATAACAAAGACAGCCCGAAGAGCACGGCGGTAAATGCCGGATTCAAAAGCTCTCGGCCAGGTCAGCAAAAGCCGCCCTCTAAAGGTGCCAGAGATGAACTGTCCAGCCTAAACAAAATTCTGGACCAAATATATCAGATCCATAGCACCGCCGATAAACCTACAAATCATACCCACAGAGAATTTTGGGTCTTCAAGCAGTCCGACAAGCTTAACACCGTACACAAGGGGGAGGATACACCAAGCGAAGACGAGGATGAGCCTCTCAAGCAAGACACCGGGGAACAAAAGAAATTCCCACCAGAAGTCAGAACAGTGAACATATTACACGTGATCAACAGAAGAAACAAAGCGGCACTCCCAGAGAAATATGCCCAAGGGCCTATCACCGCGGAGTCCTGCCACTGGTCGTCTCAACCGATCACCTTTGACCATCGGGATTACTCAGCAAGTATCCGGCGTGCAGGATGGGCTGCCTTGGTATTAGACCCAATAATTGACGGATACCATTTCACACGAGTCCTGATGGACGGTGGCAGCAGTCTAAACCTGATATATCAGGACACAATCCGCAAAATGGGGGTAGACCCAACGAAAATTTGCCATAGCAACACTACCTTTAAAGGAGTAACGCCAGGCCCAGGGGCTCATTGCACGGGCTCCCTGCTACTAGAGGTTATATTCGGCTTCCTCGATAACTCCCGTAGCGAAAATTTAGCATTCCACATTGCTCCGTTCCAAAGTGTCTATCAAGCACTACTTGGACGTGAAGCTTTCGCTCGCTTTAATGCAATACCGCATTACGCTTCACTCACGCTCAAGATGCCCGGTCCACGTGGCATCATTACAGTGAATGGAAATATTGAGCGATCCTTGCGCGCCGAAGAGAGTGCGACTGCCTTGACAGCCGCACACTAAAAACGGCCTCACCAACTAAAACATTTGATAGGTCGTCAAGACCACGGACACGGTTAGACGAGTCCGGCGCAGCTATATGTAATTCATATAGGTTTGATGGCCATACCCCTATTACAAATACAAGGGGCTCAACGCGCGCAGACACGTGGCAATTTTTACTCATACTGAATTGTACATGGTTTCTTTAAACCTACCTTTTTGCACGACAACTTTTCACCTAAGTTTCTCTCTTTTACAGATGACCATCGTGCTACACCCGTCCAGGATACGGCACAACGGAGACACAGGCACAGACGTGCAGCAGGGACCCGTTCCAAGGATTCTTTTTAGATTAAGACCCTGCGTAAACCTTTTTTACTGTCTCTTGTTGATACACATCCCTCGGATTCTCAGTACAATTGAGAAGGATGCTGACGTCTTGGCATGTGGACACATCAGAATAATGCACGTACCTGGACACCAGGGGCTTCTTACAAAGGGCACTGTTTAGGCCTGGTTTATACCATGAAAGACCAAATACCTTAGGGAGTGTTCGGCGTCGCAAGTTTGGCCTTATATGCATCAGCTCCGAATCATGTCTTTGGTCAAATGTTGGGTTTGCCCAGCTCCTGTGTTTTGCTGCCTTACGTTCTGCTCTATTGGCTAAGGCGGCACTAGGAGAACCACTGCGATTGTGCCCCGGTTCATCCGGACGAGCACCTCAGTGGAGAAAGCCGAAAACTGACTGTCATGATATAGCGTGAGACTGGTCAACCACTCGATGACCTATCGGAATGATAGAATTCCTCCGCCTTAAAGAGGGGTCGTTTCCCGGCCAGGCATGTACGCACCCCGAATTCGGATGAGTGCAGAGCCACCAAGGGGCTATATAGTAGCCCCATTGTCAAACTCCTATGGCTAAGTGAAAGTGTTAAAGCATTATAGTCCGGTTGCCTAGTTCGTTGCGCCCTCACCTCCTTATTAGGACCAAGACGTTGGATTAAGTGTGAATACGCGTCTTCTGCAAACACCCCGGCATTATATGCATGGGGGTTGAAGCCAACGACTGCAATCTTTCAGGTTATACACATGTATACATAAACGGCCGTACAGGAGGCATTATATTACTTTCGGGCAAAAGTATAAATACAGCCTTAATAAATTTCATAAAAACATTGTTTTCACAATGGGAATACATGTCACTCAAACATAATATTCTTCGAGCACTGGGCCTCTATCAAACGAGCACCCTCAAGAACTTCTTCAAAATAGTGCTCGGCAGCCACTCGGCCTATGACCGAACCCTGCGCCACAACAGTGGTAGCATCCATCTCCGCCTAGTATGCTTTGACATGGGCAAGGGCCATTCGCGAGCCTTCTATGCACGCCGACCTCTTCATCACATTGATGCGCGGCACCGCACCAAGGAACTGCTGCACTAAACTGAAATAGTTGTTCGGCTTCGGCTTTTCCGGCCACAGATGATCTACGACGAACCTCATGGCAAGTCCGGACAATCTATTGAGTTCGGCCCATTCGGCAAGCCTATCAGTCAAGGGAAGCGGACGCTCTGGAACATTAAATTGCAACCAGAACAGCTTGTCCACTTCCCAATCTGTTTGATCTCGGAAGTATTCCGCCGCATCGACAGCGCTCGCCGCCAAGTCCATATATGCGTCTGCCGAACTCCACAGCCGATCCAAAGGGGCATACCGCGGATCTCCGAACTTCCTCTGCAGCAGAAAAGGCTTCCCAGCCGCAATATCCCCGGCTTCACGCAGCTCCTCCTTCTTCGCCCTCATAGCAGAGCGGGTGTCTTTGGTCGCCATCGTGGCCTTTTCAAGGTCAGTCGCCTTCGTTCGGTTTTCTTTTTCAAGGAACTGGCAACGGTCAGCCGTGTCTTTTAACTTTACAACCATCTTGGCCATCTTCTCTTTGCTCTCACAATGCGCGGCCTTCTCGGCTCTCAACTCTTCGGCCGCCTACAAAGCAGCCGCATTACTACTCCGTGCTTCTTCTTTGGCTCGGGCGAGTTCCGCCCGAAGGATCTCCATGGTGGCAGCTCCATCTGCAGTCACAACATATTAAAGATACTGGCATCATGCTGCTCTTACTATGTGACGTTCACCAGAAAACATTACTTACCCTGTGCCTCATCAAGCCGCTTGTTAACTAGCTCGATGTTGGCATCTGCCGCATCCAGTTGCCGCTTTAGTTCGGCAAACTCATTAGTCCGGCCAGCCACCGGAGCTCCCATCACCTGCACATAAAGCGGTATGGTTATTACCTGGGACTACGATCCTTTGTTCACCGCCGTTCTCAACGACAACCAGAGTCTCAGGGGCTACTATCTACACTGGGCACACCTAAAAATGTGTGGTACTATCAAAAAGTATATCATTTCACGTACCTCAAAGCCCGTCAGTAGACTCATAAAGGCTTCATGCAATCCGCTTTCGGCGGACGAAATTCTTTCCATCACCGTACCCATCAAGGTACGGTGTTCTTCTGAGATGGCCGCTCGCTCCAACAGCTCCCTCAGTACGTCCGACCGCATACCAGACGGTGCTGGACTCTTCTGTTTGCTCTGTTCAAGAGCCGGACGCTGGGGACTTCGGGTGACTATAGGATTATCTTCTGGCCTCACCGGATCCGGAGAGGCCCTCCGTGACGACACTTCAAGGTCGCCCGCTTCTTGAGCGGGGGAGTCTGGGGGAGGCGTTTCACTCTCCATCATCTCTAGAAGAAGATCCCCCGAAGACGAGCGGAAAGCAGGAGCAGCCACCCACTTGGCACTTCTGGGAGTTGTGATATAAAACCACTCCCGCTGCCATAATCCGGACACCTCTGGAAAGGAACCCTTTGGCCATGGAGCTCCCGTGATTTTACTTATTAATGCGCCTCCGCACGCTACGTGCTGCCCCTCGACCATCTTCGGCTTCACGTCAAAAGTCTTGAGCCACAGGCCCAAGTGAGGGGTAATACGGAGGAAGGCCTCACATACGACAATAAATGCCGAGATGTGGAGAAAGGAGTCCGGGGCTAGATCATGGAAATCTAGCCCATAATAGAACATCAAACCCCTAACAAAGGGATCCAGGGTGAGGCCTAGGCCTCGGAGGAAGTGGGAGATGAACGCAACATTCTCATTGGGTTCGGGAGTAGGGACGACCTGCCCTTGGGCAGGCAGCCGATGCGAAACCTCGACGGTCAGGTATCTGGCCTCCCTCAACTTCTTGATATCCTCTTCCGTAATGGAGGAGGGCATCCACCGGCCTTGAAGGCTAGATCCGGACATGATTGAAGGTCCGAAGCACCTGACCTGGGCTTTGGGTGTTAGAACTCAAGGCGGGGGGAGGATTCGATTGAGCACAGGAGGGAAAAAAAGTAAAAGCCTTGTCCCTTTATAAAGAGGGTGAATATCAAGCGTCCTCTCCGTAGCCATTTGGGACTTGCCTATAATCTAGGAGTCCTAGACACGGTTGGGTTACCCACGACCGTATTGATGAGAATCCCGTAATTAGGGGAACACGATCTCTGCTTTGACAAGACGTGTCAAGAAACCGCCTCGCGTTATGTGTGGAGCTGGTTAAAGAAAAACGGTTCGAATAATCGCCGAGCCATGGCATCATGCCGTATTGCCGAAACGTGTCAGCAGATTAAGATTTGTGGAAATATTATTCTCTCTACGGAGGTATGTGGAACTTATTTTGCAGGGTCGGACACTATCCTTGTATTCAAATTCTTCTGTGATGTGTTCGGAGCAGGAACCCGCCTTGCAATGCCGAAGACAATACTGCGCTCAGGACTCATCGTCATTGGAAGCCTGGTTCAGGGGCTACTGAGGGAGTCCTGGATTAGGGGGTCTCTGGACAGCCGGATTATATCCTTTGGTCGGACTGTTAGACTATGAAGATACAAGATTGAAGACTTCGTCTCGTGTCCGGATGGGACTCTACTTGGCGTGGAAGGCAAGCTAGGCAGTACGGATATGGATATCTCCTCCTTTGTGACCGACCTTGTGTAACCCTAACCCTCTCCGTTGTCTATATAAACCGGAGGGTTTTAGTCCGTAGGACACCACAATAACATACAGTCATACCATAGGCTAGCTTCTAGGGTTTAGCCTCTCTGATCTCGTGGTAGATCTACTCTTGTACTACCCATATCATCAATATTAATCAAGTAGGACGTAGGGTTTTACCTCCATCAAGAAGGCCCGAACCTGGGTAAAACTTCGTGTCCCCTGCCTCCTGTTACCATCCGCCTTAGACGCACAGTTCGGGACCCCCTACCCGAGATCCGCCAATTTTGACACCGACACTCGGGCTGAGAGGAGAGAAGAGAGAGAGAGAGACCCGACGACAGTTTTCGGAGACCGAAAACGCCCGACGTTTGACCGGCTATAATGCCGCTATAGTTATCCGTTGGGGTGTCAAACGGACTCTGAATGCGATGAAACTTGGCAGGCGGCCTACCTACACTATAATAAGACCGCACACCAACTTTCAAACCAATCCGAGAACATTTTCCGGCCACATATAAATAATATTTCGGACATGCCGCGGGCGCGTGTGAGTGTGGTTGGACTCAGAATGGACAACGGAAGGAACTGGGGAAACCCGGACGGATGCAAGTTTTGGTAACAAGATGATGCAATGCACATGATGACATGGCAAGATGCAACACGCAAGCGAAAGGCAAGGCAACAACAGCGAATAACTGGAAGACACATGGCGCATCGGTCTCGGGGCGTCACACTTAGAGTCATCCAGATCAGTGTCAAAGCTTGCATCGACGTAACCATTTACGACAAGCTCTTTGTCACCTCCATAAACGAGAAACATATCCTTAGTCCTTTTCAGGTATTTCAGGATGTTCTTGACCGCTGTCCAGTGATCCACTCCTGGATTACTTTGGTACCTCCCTGCTAAACTTATAGCAAGGAACACATTAGGTCTGGTACACAGCATTGCATACATGATAGAACCTATGGCTGAGGCATAGGGAATGACTTTCATTTTCTCTCTATCTTCTGCAGTGGTCGGGCATTGAATCTGACTCAACTTCACACCTTGTAACATAGGCAAGAACCCTTTCTTTGACTGATCCATTTTGAACTTCTTAAAAACTTTATCAAGGTATGTGCTTTGTGAAAGTCCAATTAAGCGTCTTGATCTATCTCTATAGATCTTGATGCCCAATATATAAGCAGCTTATCGAGGTCTTTCATTGAAAAATAATTATTCAAGTATCCTTTTATGCTATCCAGATATTCTGTATTATTTCCAATCAACAATATGCCATCCACATATAATACTAGAAATGCTACAGAGCTCCCTGTAAGTGCATCTAGTGCCACCCCTGGTTGGTTTTGGAGTATTGATGACAAACTTGGTCGAGGGACTAATGTGTTTGTGAGAATTGCAGGATAACACGGGTAGTAGTCCCTTAATGATTAGGTTTACCTACCAGAGATGACCCCTAAAAATGTGTGAAGACATTGAAGACAATGGTGTTCTATGAAGATATTCACAGTGAAGATTATGACATGAGAAGACATTCACATGAAGACCATGGAGTGCAAAGACATAGTTGTTTCGTAGTTTCCTTTTCTTCTTTGTTGAGTTATAGGAACCACCGTACTGTTAACTGGGATCCAAGTGAACAAAGTCCGAGTGATTGATGTGATGCTCAACCAAATCCTATGTCTTTGAGCGAAGACAATGAGAGCAAATCTTATCTAGAGCTAGATGAGTCAGCGTTACTTGCAGCCCAAGTCAAGCTGCGCGTGTGTTTGAAATCTGACCGTTGGACACATGTCAATTCCTTAGTGACCCAGGGTCATTTTGGACAAATCAGGTCGGGTTGCCTCCTGGCTATAAATAGCCCACCCCCACACCATAAATTGGTGGCTGCTCAGAGTTAGTGCATGGCTTTTGTCGTTTGAGAGCAACCCACCTCCGAAGCATTTGAGAGAGAGATCCTTGCGAGGACAAAGCCCAAAACACCCAGAGCCAAAGAGTGTTAGGCATCACTGAAGTCTTTCTGTCCGCATGATCTGAAGACTTGTTACACTTGAGGACTGTGAATCCTCCAGCCGATTAGGCGTCTCGTTCTGAGCATCCAAGAGTTATTGTGGATCATCTGTGAACGAAGTCTGTGAAGGTTTGTAAGTCTACCTTGAAGACTTACCGGAGTGATTGGGCGAGGACTATGTATCCTTAGCTCAAGGGGAATAAGGTGAAGACACGGTCTTCTAAGTTAAATCTCAGCCTCCCTAACCATACGTACAGTTGTCACAACAACTGGAACTGGTCTACCAAATCCTTGTCTTCACCAAGCTATTGGTTCTATCCTTCACTTCTCTTTACTTTAAAGTTTGTCTTCGTGAAGTCATTGCTTGCTTGTATGATCTAATTGACTTCACTGAGTGAAGATGGTTTACTGTTTGGCTTCATATTGTCTTCCATCCTGATCCATACTACCTAGTTGCTGATAGTCTTCGTGCTTTCACTTTATTGATTACTTGACTATGGCTTGCCTAGTGTAGTCTACCTTCCGCTACATATCAATAGGATCATTTCTACCGTTTGTCTTCAAAGCCCCCGTGTTTTGAATACTTTCATAAAAATTGCCTATTCACCCCCTCTAGTCGATAACTAGCACTTTCAATTGGTATCAGAGCAAGGTGCTCCCTTGTTCTGTGTGATTCGGTTTAACCACCTAGAGTTTTAGCTATGTCGGCTGCAGGGACAATCAAGGTCTCCGCTGCGTGCCCCTTTTTGATGGTCATAATTATCCCCGATGGAAGGCTATGATGAGGAAGCGCCTTCTTGCAATGAACAGTGAGCTTTGGACCGTCACGAAGATTGGTCTCACCAATTTGTGCAAGATGGCACGTGCTGACGATATTCAAAAATACACTTTTCTGGATATAAAGGAAAAGGCTGTTATATGCTCCTATTTGTCAAGAGACGAGTTCAGGCACGTCATGCATCTCTGCAATTCAAAGCTTATATGGGACCGGATCTCTGACGTCTATGAAGGTCATCGAACATGTCAGGACCCATGGTTCCTGGAATTCAAGGAGTCACTCAAAACAATGACTCCCAAACCTGAGCCATCTTCTCCTACCTACTACTTCATGGCACGCGATGCCAAGGTAAACTCACGCGATGCTTACTTTCAAACATCAAGTGAAGATGACTCTGAATGTGAATCTAAACCTAGCTACAAAACACTTGCTAAAATTGCAACAGAACAACAAAATGGTATGGAACATATTCAAAAGTTGCTAGACAAAAGCGATGACTTGTTGGACGTGGAAATGACTTGAATTCGGTCCTTAACTGAAGACATTAAAAATCTTCATGTTAATTACGAGGAACTTGAAAGTCGTCATGAAACGCTCTCAACTACTCATGAAAAGCTCTCCTATGATTATCTTCAAAGGAAGCAAGAGCTTGAGAACTTGAGATCGGCTCATGAAGATCTTCAAAAGGAGAACGAGTCACTCCGCGCTCAACAGATCAGTTCCGCTCAGGAAGACTTTGAGCCACCATGTTTAAAATGTCTTGAGCATGATAATGTTGTTTCTATTGCTAGATGTTCTACTGCTGCTACTGTTGCTATGTCTTCAACTGCTGATGTGGAAACTAACCCCTTTTTTAGGATACTACTACTACTGCTGATGAGAATGACAGGTTGAAGACATTGCTTGAAATAGGGATGTACAAAAGCCTCAAAGGGCATCAGACATTGTACGATGTCCTCAAGAAACAGATTCTGAACCGAAACCCTAGGAAAGAGGGTGTTGGATTCGAGAGGAAAATGAATGTTGATGGTTCATACTGGAAGCCTGAGCAGTACCCCAAAACCACATGGGTTGCTACAAAGGAACCTTTAGTGGATCATCTACCTTATCTGGTTTCACTTGTGCAAACCCAATTATCATTGACGAATCCTTTGATGCAAACTATAAACTGTTTAAGAATCAGAATGGTTAAGTGTTCGCCAGGTATATTGGTACTAACTGCGGGAATGGACCACCTTTAAAGAAGATCTGGGTGCGCAAAAGTTGTCTTGAGAAACTTCCTGTGAATGTCATTGTGACACCACCAGGGAAGAAGACAAACCCCAGACCAAAGGCTTCATATGGTCCAAAGGCTTTATACAGACAAAGGACTCACCAGAGTCACCCTAACGTTAATGTTTTGCAGGGACACAATACTCAGACTTATGAATATGAGTGTGTTTCGTCAAACCTCTATGTTCATAATACAAAGAAGTATTCTGCTTATTCTTATGAGTATTATTCACCGCCTACAAGGCTATTTGCTAGGGCTCCAAAGACAAAGTTCTCAGATGCTGCACTTAGACTCGTTGCTTCTAAGCCACCCCTAAAGATGTGGGTGGTTAAAAAAATTAACTCTCTTTTGCAGGGAAAGGTCTCCAGCCGGAAATCAAAGGCATATGATGCTTATGCTGGGGACCTAAAACATCTTGTGGGACGCAAGATAAAATGTCCAAATGGCCTTATGATGTATTTCGTCCCAGGATTCCTTGACAAACATCCTATTTATCCTAACCAAGACCTGAACTTTCATAATCCGCTTGTTCGTCAAATGTTTATGCTTAACAATACCCTTGGTGAAGCCTATCCCCCAAACTGCACTGTATGGTATGACACCAAAGGCTTCAGAATGGATTATGGACAGTGGATGCACTAACCACATGACTGGTGATCAAAGTCTTCTCATGGATTCAACCCTACGTCCATTTGACAAGAGTCACATCACATTTGTTGAAACTGGTAAAAGCAAGGTATTGGGTCTAGGTAGAGTTGCAATCTCAAAGGATCAGCACATGGATAAAGTGATGCTTGTTCAATCCCTTGGTTTCAACTTAATGTCTGTCTCAATGCTTTGTGATCTGAACATGATTGTGATGTTTGGAAAATATCATTGCCTTGTTCTTATGGAATCTGACAAGTCTCTAGTCTTTGAAGGGTATCGAAAAGACGATATGTACATGGTAGATTTCTCAGCAGGTCCACAGTTGGCCATATGTCTACTAGCAAAAACTTCAGAGTGCTGGCTCTGGCATCGGAGGCTAGGGCATGCCGGCATGAGGAACTTGTACACTCTCGCGAAGAAGAAGCATGTCGTAGGCATCGAGGGCGTCAAGTTCAAGAAGGATCATCTATGTGGTGCCCGCGAAGCTGGAAAGATGACTAGGGCCAAGCATCCCTTGAAGACAATCATGACAACTTCCCGTCCCTTCGAGCTGCTTCACATGGACTTATTTGGTCCTACTCACCACTCTACCCTTACTACCACTACTTGCCTCTATGGCTTCATTATCGTTGATGATTACTCAAGATATACATGGGTGCATATAATCCTCTATAAGACTGAAGTGCAGGATATCTTCAGACGATTCGCCAATCGTGCCATGACCAACTATGGCATCAAGATCAAGCACATCAGAAGTGACACCAGCACAGAATTCAAGAACACTGGCCTCGACACTTATCTTGATACATTGGGCATCACTCATGAGTTCTCAGCTCCATACACACCTCAGCAGAATGGCATCATGGAGCGCAAGAATAGAATCCTCATTGAGATGGCACGGACGATGCTTGATGAGTACAAGACACCAAGGAAGTTCTGGCCTGAAGCCATTGATACTGCATGCCACATCATCAACCGTGTCTATCTTCACAAGCTTCTAAAGAAGACATCATATGAGCTACTAACTGGTAAGAAGCCAAACGTCAGCTACTTCAGAGTATTTGGTGCTAGGTGCTGGATCAAGGATCCGCATCACACTTCAAATTTGCACCGAAAGCACATGAAGGTTTTATGCTTGGGTACGGTAAGGATTCACACTCCTATAGAGTCTTCAACCTCTTTCACTATAAAGTGGTTGAAACTGTGGATGTGCGGTTCGATGAAACTAATGGCTCACAAAGAGAGCACCTGCCAAATGTGCTAGATGAAGTCTCATAGAGTGAATCCATCAAGCTTATGGGTACTGGAGAAATCATACCCTCAGAGGCTCAGGCTGAAGAAGAACTCGTCATTTCTGCACCTAATCAACCTGAAGACGCAGCTCGTCCTAAAGTCAATGTCGCTGATGAAGACAATGATCAGCAAGAGCAAAGTCTTCGACGAGTTCATCCTCGTGTTGCAAATGAAGGCAGATTGAGAAGATAATCGATAGCATCAATCCACCTGGTCCACTCACTCGTTCAAGAGCAACACAGCTAGCAAATTTCTATGAGCACTTTGCATTTGTCTCTATATCTGAACCCAAAAAAGTTGTTGAAGCCTTCATGGAACCTGAATGGATTCAAGCGATGCAAGAAGAACTTCAACAGTTCAAGCTGAACAATGTGTAAGAACTAGTTAAGCATCCTAATCCTTGCAAGCATAATATCATTGGCACCAAATGGATCTACCGCAACAAACAAGATGAGCATGGTCAAGTTGTCCAAAACAAAGCTTGTCTCATTGCTCAAGGTTACACTCAAGTAGAAGGGATTGACTTTGATGAAACATTTGCTCCTATGGCTAGGCTTGAAGCCATTCGCATACTGCTGGCCTATGCCAACCATCACGACATCCTTCTGTACCAAATGGATGTGAAGAGTGCCTTCCTGAATGGAAAAATTGAAGAAGAAGTGTATGTTGCACAACCACCTGGTTTTGAAGACCCAAAGCGTCCTGACATGGTATACAAGCTCAACAAGGCACTGTATGGCCTCAAACAAGCCCCTCGTGCTTGGTATGACACACTCAAAGACTTCCTGAAGAGAAAAGGCTTCAAACCTGGTTCCTTGGATCCCACACTCTTCACGAAGACATATGATGGAGAATTGTTTGTATGCCAAATCTATGTGGATGGCATTATCTTCGGCTGCACATACAAGAAATACAGTGATGAGTTTGGACACATGATGCAAGAGCAATATCAAATGTCCATGATGGGTGAGCTGAAATTATTCCTTGGTCTTCAAATCCGTCAGCAAAGCAACGACATCTTCATATCACAAGAAAAATACCTCAAAGATTGCCTGAAGAAGTTTGGAATGCAAGAATGCAAAGGATACACGACGCCAATGCCAACCAAAAGTCATATGGGCCCCGACGACAATGGTAAAGAGTTTGATCAAAAGGTATACCGCTCCATGATTGGTTATTTACTCTATTTATGTGCATCTAGGCCAGATATAATTCTTAGCGTTTGCATGTGTGCCCGATTCCAAGCGGCACCAAAGGAATCACATCACTTAGCTATGAAGCGAATTCTTCGATATTTGGCTTACACCCCAACACTAGGATTATGGTATCCAAAGGGCTCAGAGTTTGATCTAGTTGGATTCTCAGATGCTGATTATGCTGGTGACAAAGTTGATCGCAAGTCCACATCAGGCACATGTCACTTTCTTGGACGATCTCTTGTCTATTGGTCTTCAAAGAAGCAGAACTGTGTATCCCTCTCCACTACTGAATCTGAATACATTGATGTTGGATCATGCTGCGCTCAGCTTCTATGGATGAAGCAAACTCTCAAGGACTATGGTATCCATCTAAAGCATGTGCCACTCTACTGCGACAATGAAAGCGACATCAAGATTGCCAACAACCCAGTTCAGCACTCGAAGACAAAGCACATTCATATCCGTCATCACTTTCTCAGAGATCATGTCATGAAGGAAGATATTGATATCATTCACGTCAACACTGAAGAGCAATTGGCAGATATCTTCACAAAGCGCTTGGATGAGAAAAGGTTTTGCAAGTTGCGGTGTGAGCTAAATATCTTAGAGTCCTCAAATGTCCTATAATTGGACACACATCCTAACGCTTATGCATGTTGATGACTTAGATGTGCAACACACAAAGTAACGTATATCTTTAATCAATGAAGACATACACTCTAAGTGTGAATACATTAACGCGGAATTTGACTTCGGAGCGACACGATAATTGTGCATCGTGTCTGGATCTAATACTTCCTATATGGTGGGTAACGCCACCACCAAAATCTTTTTGAAGTGTTTCATGTGGCGTCATGATTGCATAGTCTTCACATTTGGTTTGTCTTCAACATTAATTTACCTTCGAGGTTTATCTTCGCAATGTTGAGTTGGTCTGATATATATATTCGTGTTCTGTCCTCTACAACATTCACTTATAGCTATGTATTCATGCCTGAATCTTCTCTTGATCTAAGTGAATGTGATCGGACCCTAACCCCCTCTGTGCTTCTATCTCAAACTCTATCTATCTAAATCATATGCATTCTATTGAAACCTGTCGATTGTCTTCTATGAGTCCTTGTCAGCAGAAGACAAAGAGACAAACACTTAAATCTATTTTTAATGCTATATCCTTGTTGCCTAAATACCGTAGAAGCCGGAATGACCGCCCGACAATCCAGGCGTGCGTGGGAACATGGAATAGATTCCAATGGGTTGCATGCAAGCCACGTGTCCTTCAGATGTGAACTGCCAGGGGCACCTGCGTAATTATGATGTGTCGTCCATGTCCTTATAAACACACACTCACCGCGATCATTATCTATTCTTCCACCTTGCCACCTCACACAAACCCTAAAGCCTCCGCTAGCTCAAGTTGACACCGGAGACGAAGCACTTAGCTGCCGCGACGTCTTCAACGTTGTCCTCACGCCGGCCGTGACCTCGTCCTCTCTGCCGCCGCCGTAGGTGTCTTCTGTCGCCAAGTTAGGGCATGAGAGATTGAACTGCTCAACCTATACCTCTACCTCGTCTAGCGGTTCGTCCGGGGTAATTAAAATCTCACTTTTTACTGCCTTTTAGATCTTTCAAATCCATCCACTTCAACCAAAAGTGGCTTCTTCACTTCCAAATATGGATCCATCCTTATCTACATCTCATAGCATGCTAAGAATATTCACTTATGCTTCATAACTAGTTAGATTCCTCACTTGTACTTATTCATGGATTCGTACAAATCTGGAACCAACTCTCTTCAAATAAGTGAATGTCTTCGCTCTATGAGGTCAATGTCTTCAAACCGATTTATCTTCAAAATCTTCTGAGAATGCATATGACCTCTTCCCCTTCCCTCGCACCGTAATGATGTCACAGGTACATGTCTGTGGGAGAATCCCTTGGTTCTCATAGTCTGCATTCATTTGCAGAGTTCTTACAGTAGCATATACACTCCCCTAAAGCCAGCTCTTGTCTGACCAGCAGAAGGAAGCCATTCACTATTCTGAAGCCATTCATTCTGAATATAATGGCCACTGAGAAATCTGCCAAGAAAGGTGGCAGGCAGCACCGTGGAAATAGTGCTAAGGATTTACCTCTCGATCTGTTTGAACTGTACAAGTCAGATCCAAAGGAAAGCTACGGCCAACGCAAGACCCAAATCCAATGGATTCGAAGATATTGGGAAGAAGAATGGTTCAAGTACAACTTTGTGAGCCCAGAATATGCAAAGAAGAATGCTATCAAGCGACCATGGGGAGATATCCTATACAGGAATCTGCAGCCAAAGTCGAAGCCTGAAGCCATTGCTCAAGGCTTCTACCCATGCATGGTCCGAGGACCGAAGCCTGACACTGCTGACCCATCATCCTTGTTATGGTGTCATGAACACAATCTGTTCAAGCACAACTATCAGTTTGCCAAGGAGTCAGCTACCAAGCACAAGAAGGAGCTGGGACTCAACTTCAACCCTGGTCCATCTGCTCCAAGGGCTGAAGGCACACACGATGCCAATCCAAATGTCACCAGCCCCTTCGCCAACTTTGATGGCCTTCTCTCACACATCGTTGCTCAGAGGGCTACGGTGGAGCAATCTGCTGATGACGCGGACTCTGAAGATGCGCCATCACCACCAAAGCAGAAAACAAAGAAGACAAAAGCTTTGAAGCCCTCTGCCACACCAAAAGCTTCGACACTGAAGCCGTTGGCCACTGCACCTCCTGAAGCCAATGTGCAGTCTGAAGACCTGTCTCGTGTCTCCAAGAAGGTCGAGAAGACCAAGAAAACCAAGAAGCCCAAGAAGATTTCTGGGCATGAATTGACTCCTGCTATCGTTCTAAGGAACGAGGAAGACACCATTGATCTGTCCAGTGATGAAGATCTTGGTGATGATGCCCTTGAGCAGCTAATCAAGAACAAGCAAGAGGTGGAGATCTTCAACGATCTGCCCCTCTTTGATGTTGACATTCTGAACAACTTCATAGATGAGTGGTTCGATGACTAGAGCATCAGTATTGATGATCTTCAGCTGCCTGTGGACATCAGCGTCACTTTACATGGAGCCATTGCCAATGAACTGGTCATGGCTCAGAAAATCATCGAACTGAAGAACAAGATTGACTATGAGAAGGCACACTTCAAGAAGAACATGGCCAAGCTCAGCGTGGCAGATGTTCAAATCTTCAAAGAGATGATGCATAATCTCAAGAGTTTCACAAGAAGAGAGAAGAAGCCAAAGGCTCACGAGAGCGCATGAAGTATTTCATAGACAAATGCGTTCAAGCCCACAATGAAGCTGAAAAGCGCAAAGGTCTTGGGCGCCCTGGCATCGACCCCAGGATGGCTGCCAAGCCAACGAAGAAGTCGGTTGTGGCCCGAACTAAAGCATCAAGGCAAGAAGAACCTCGCATTGTCTTCCCTGTCGGCATGATAGGCTTGAAGCCTAAGGTCCCCTCAGCAGCCTCAGAACTGAAGAAGAGAAGGATAGCTGAAGCTGATGCCAGGAAACGCAAGCACAAGAACACCTTTGATGAGGCCCCATCTAATAATAAATTGAAGACAAAGTCTTCAAAGAAAGAGTGTGCTGCGGCCTCTGAGCCCCTTGTTGTTGAGCCCATTTCTGTTGCCCGTCCAACCTCCACCAACCAAGAGCGTCGCCTTGTAATCCATGAGCCTACTTCCACAGAGGCTCCTGAAGATGAAGAAGTTCTAGCTATTGACCCCACCACAGCTGAAGACATTGGTCGTGATGACAATGTTGAAGATGATGTAGTCCTTCCTCAACTCGAGCACCAGTCGATATCATCGCCTATTCTTACGAACAGTGAACTCATCAGCATTGGTCGTCCCTTGACGCCAATTGCTCAGGATGATTCATGGGCCGAGCGCCCTCAGCAGGACACCCCCATCCATGATGAAACATCCAAAACTCCACCGCCTCAAGTCACCACTGTGGTGCTTGACGACGGCAACTACATGGTGCAAACCTCTCCATCGCCACAGGCGTCGCCCGCTTTCCACAGGCTTCGCAAAGGCCCTAAACCACAGGTCACCATGTCGAGCATTCCAGAAGGAGAAGTGCACCAAAGCTCAGTAGCACGTCAAGTGTTTCCTGAAGTCACCCCTATCGTGAATGTCTCCCAGTCTGAAGCTAAAGCTACTGAAGACATTCCGACTGCATCAGCCGATGAAGATCAAGGAGAAAGAGAAGAAGAAAGAGTTGCCACACCCCCTGCTATTGATCCAGTCATTCTCGAGGAGAATGTGACTGTGCCTGACCCTCCTGTTATTGAACAAACGGAGGTTGAAAACATTGAGGCTGCCACAAACAACGATGTTGAAGTCAGTGACACTGTCATGGCTGAAGACAATGTGGTGCCTGAAGCTCATGAGGAGCCTGAAGTCAATGTGGAAGCTGAAGCCAATGTTCCACCTCCAAGGCCTCACACCATTGAATAGGCCTACGATCATGGGCAGCTTGTCACAGTTAGATGGCATGTCATGGTTCCACCCTCTGCTCCCGGACCACAATATGACTATCATGTGGAGCAGAGACCACATGTTCAGAAGCTCAAGCCACGGCTGCCAAGGCTTCCAGGTGCTGCCACCACAATGGGTTCTTTCAACGTGCACAGCTTCAGAGCCCACAACACCTTCTTTGACAGTGCCAAGAATCCATATTCGAAGCCAAAGATCTCTTCTGATCGCTTCTGGAGCCATCAGCAGCGCAGCTATTACTCCTGCATTCTATACAATCAAGAGCGGATCTTTACACACATGTGTCTTGACTGTGAAGCTATTGCTGGGCTGCCCTATCTTGAAGAAGCACTTGACTGCTTCAGAGATGTTGGTCTTCTACTTTTTGTGACAGACAAAGAGCACTGGAATGAAGAGCTTCTGCTGCAGTTCTATGCAACACTTCATATTCGCGACTACAACAGGGATCCGAAGACATGGATTCTTGAGTGGATGACAGGTGATGTGCATCATGAAGCCAAAGCTCAAGACATCATCGAGCTTACTTCCCTGCCCACTCCAGGCGAGTTCTACGAGCCTGGTTGTCAGCGTCATCGCGATGAACTGCAGAGTATCTTCTAGAGGCCCGAGCCAAATATGAGTGAGATGCTAAGTATGGTGAAGTCATTGCCTTTTGATGCTGAATATCCCAGAGAGTTCTTTGTCAAGGACCTCGAGTACTTGCCTCGCACTGTTTAACGTATTCTGAGGCATACTCTCTGGCCAATCAAGGGACACTCTTCTGAAGCCAAACTAGAAGGAGCCATGGAGACTTTGGTATTCTATATCATCCATGGCATCAGATTCAATACTCAGGACTTCTTCATTAGAGAACTTGCTGCATCAGGGATTGATCTGTTTGGCCTCAAGTTTTATGCCCCATGGGTGATGCGGCTGATCAAGCTCCATTCTACTATTGACTATCAGCCCTCAATGCACAACCATCTTGTCTGTCTACCTAAGGTTGATCTATCCATTGAAGACATCTATCCCAAGCCAGCCAAGCAGCCTATACATCTTTGGAATGCTGAACACCATAGCTTCTCGCAACCAATGGAGGGAATTCTTGTTCCCAATGCTGCAACCCCCACTTATCCTCTTGCTGGGAATATGAGAGTGCCACATCGTGCCAACACTGAAGCCACAGCAAGTATGGTTGCCCAAAGGCCTCGGAAGCGTTCCCGTGTCCTTAATGACCGAGAGCTTCTTGTGGCCCTGGACCAGAAACAGGATAAGCATCATGACTGGCTAAAGCGTCAGATGCAGAGTATCTTGGTGGATGTCAATCACATTTGAAACTTGGCCACCAAGAACTCGTTCGTTGCCCATGAAGCCTGTCGGCGGTCCTAGAAGAGTCTCACACTGCTATGTCCTGAAGACGATCTTCACGAAGATGGCTTCACGGAGGGCTTCAAGTTTGATTCTAGGCCTCCACGAAATGCAAGCTGGCGCCGCACTCCCTCAATTGAAGATTCTAAGCATTCATCTTCGGCTGCAACTGTTGTTGCGAGAGTCGTCGATGAAGAAGACGACGCCACTTCACCGACCATGGCTACACTGCATCTCGACACTGCATCAGGCCCGTCTGCACCACCGAACTCCAACGTAGACCCTGCTCCTTCATCTACTCCTGATGGGAATGAGTAGATACTCTATGTCTTCAAACCTTTTTGGTCCTTATTGACACAAGGGGGAGAAGCTTATGAGTTGATAGTCTTCAAGCGGGTCCTTATGGGTGGTTGCTTTATTTTTCTAAGCCTTTACAACTCTCGTCTTTTGAAACATTTGGTTCTTTGAGTTGTAACACTTAAACTCGATGGTCGTCTGCTACTTATTCTGCTACCTTGTGATGCGATGATAAATTCCGCATGAAGTCATTCCGTAGACGTCCATTTTTCATTATGCATGTCATTATCTTCATTATCTCTTTATGTTGTCTTCATAAGTCGAAGAGGATCTCCACAAAGTAAAACCTGCCATGTGCATTTGCATTCAAAAGCAAACTACTTATATGCACATCTTCAAGGGGAGCCTTCTGCTACTTATGAAGACAATGCCTTAATCCTTAACTTTCACATACTTTTATCCCCGTTGAAAACTTTAACCTGTTTGTCATCAATCACCAAAATGGGGGGAGATTCTAAGTGCATCTAGTGCCACCCCTGGTTGGTTTTGGAGTATTGATGACAAACTCGGTTGAGGGACTAATGTGTTTGTGAGAATTGCAGGATAACACAGGTAGTAGTCCCTTAATGATTCGGTTTACCTACCAGAGATGACCCCTAAAAATGTGTGAAGAAATTGAACACAATGGTGGTCTGTGAAGATATTCACAGTGAAGATTATGACATGAGAAGACATTCACATGAAGACTATGGAGTGCGAAGACATAGTTGTTTCGTAGTTTCCTTTTCTACTTTTGTTGAGTCATAGGAACCACCGTACTGTTAAGTGGGGTCCAAGTAAACAAAGTCAGAGTGACTGATGTCATGCTCAACCAAATCCTATGTCTTCGAGCGAAGACAATGAGAGAAAATCTTATCCATAGCTGGGTGAGTCAGCGTCACTTGTAGCCCAAGTCAAGCTGCCGCGTGTGTTTGAAATCTGACCATTGGACACGTGTCAGTTCCTTAGTGACCCAGGGTCATTTTGGACAAATCAGGTCCGGTTGCCTCCTGGCTATAAATAGCCCACCCCCCCCCCCCCCACACACACACACCATAAATTGGTGGCTGCTTAGAGTTAATGCATGGATTTTGTCGTTTGAGATCAACCCACCTCCGAAGCATTTGAGAGAGAGATCCTTGAGAGGACAAAGCCCAAAACACCCAGAGCCAAAGAGTGTTAGGCATCACTGAAGTATTTCTGTCTGCGTGATCTGAAAACTTGTTACACTTGAGGACTGTGAATCCTCCAGTCGGTTAGGCATCGCATTCTGAGCATCCAAGAGTCATTGTGGATCGCCAGTGAACGAAGTCTGTGAAGGTTTGGAAGTCTACCTTGAAGACTTACCAGAGTGATTGGGATAGGACTGTGTGTCCTTAGCTCAAAGGGAATAACATGAAGACGTGGTCTTCTGAGTTAAATCTCAGCCTCCCTAACCAGACGTACAGTTGTCACAGCAACTAGAACTGGTCTACCAAATCCTTGTCTTCACCAAGCTACTATTTCTATCGTTCACTTCTCTTTACTTTAGAGTTTGTCTTCGTGGAGTCATTGCTTGCCTGTATGATCTGATTAACTTCACTGAGTGAAGATGGTTTACTGTTTCGCTTCATACTGTCTTCCATCCCGATCCATACTACCTAGTTACTGATAGTCTTCGTGCATTCACTTCATTGCTTACTTGACTATGGCTTTCGTAGTGCAGTCTACCTTCCGCTGCATATCAATAGGATCATTTCTACTGTTTGTCTTCAAAGCCCCCGTGTTTTGAAGACTTTCATAAAAATCACCTATTCACCCCCCCTCTAGTCGATAACTAGCACTTTCACTCCCACTCACTTTCTTGTAAATACAGGCTTCTCCAAAAGTCTGTATAAAACCATATGCTTTGATCACACTATCAAAGTGTATATTCCAACTCCGAGAGGCCTGACGAGTCCATAAATGGATCGCTGGAGCTTGCACACTTTGTTAGCACCTTTAGGATCGACAAAACCTTCTGGTTGCATCATATACAACTCTTCTTTAAGAAATCCATTAAGGAATGCAGTTTTGACATCTATTTGCCAAATTTCATAATCATAAAATGCGGCAATTTCTAGCATGATTCGGATAGACTTAAGCATCGCTACGGGTGAGAACGTCTCATCGTAGTCAACTCCTTGAACTTGTCAAAAATCTTTCGCAACAAGTCGAGCTTTGTAGATAGTAACATTACCATCAGTGTCAGTTTTCTTCTTGAAGATACATTTATTTTCTATGGCTTACCAATCATCGAGCAAGTCAACCAAAGTCCACACTTTGTTCTCATACATGGATCCCATCTTAGATTTCATGGCCTCAAGCCATTTTGCAGAAGCTGGCCTCATCATCGCTTCCTCATAGTTCGTAGGTTCGCCATGGTAAAGTAACGTGACCTCTAGAACAGGATTACCGTACCACTCAGGTGTGGGTCGTACTCTGGTTGACCTACGAGGTTCGGTAGTAACTTGATCTGAAGTTTCATGATCATCATCATTAGCTTCCTCACTAATTGGTGTAGGAATCACTGGAACTGATTTCTATGGTGAATTACTTTCCAATTCGGGAGAAGGTATAATTACCTCATCAAGTTCTACTTTCCTCCCACTCACTTCTTTCGAGAGAAACTCCTTCTCTAAAAAGGATCCATTCTCAGCAACGAATATCTTGCCTTCGGATCTGTGATAGAAGGTGTACCCAACAATCTCCTTTGGGTATCCTATGAAGACACATTTCTCCGATTTGGGTTCGAGCTTATCAGGTTGAAGCTTTTTCACATAAGCATCGCAGCCCCAAACTTTAAGAAACAACAGCTTAGGTTTCTTGCCAAACCACAGTTCATATGGTGTCGTCTCAACGGATTTAGATGGTGCCCTGTTTAACGTGAATGCAGTCCTCTCTAGAGCATAACCCTAAAACGATAGCGGTAAATCGGTAAGAGACATCATATATCGCACCATATCTAATAAAGTATGATTACGACGTTCGGACAAACCATTACGCTGTGGTGTTCCAGGTGGCATGAGTTGCGAAACTATTCCACATTGTTTCAAATGAAGACCAAACTCATAACTCAAATATTCACCTCCATGATCAGATCGTAGAAACTTTATTTTCTTGTTACGATGATTTTCCACTTCACTCTGAAATTCTTTGAACTTTTCAAATGTTTCAGACTTATGTTTCATTAAGTAGATATACCCATATCTGCTCAAATCATCTGTGAATGTTAGAAAATAAAGATACCCGCCGCGAGCCTCAACACTCATCGGACCGCATACATCAGTATGTATTATTTCCAGTAAGTCAGTTGCTCGCTCCATTATTCCGAAGAACGAAGTCTTATGTCATCTTTCCCATGAGGCATGGTTCACAAGCATCAAGTGATTCCAAAAGCGCATCAGCATGGAGTTTCTTCATGTGCTTTACACCAATATGACCTAAACGGTAGTGCCACAAATAAGTTGCACTATCATTATTAACTTTGCATCTTTTGGCTTCAATATTATGAATATGTGTATCACTACAATCGAGATTCAACAAAAATAGACCACTCATCAAGGGTGCATGACCATAAAAGATATTACTCATATAAATAGAACAACCATTATTCTTTGATTTAAATGAATAATCGTCTCGCATCAAACAAGATCCAGATATAATGTTCATGCTCAACGCTGGCACCAAATAACCATTATTTAGGTCTAAAATTAATCCCGATGTTAGATGTAGAGGTACCGTGCCGATGGCGATCACATCGACTTTGGAACCATTTCCCACGCACATCGTCACCTCGTCCTTAGCCAATCTTCTTTTAATCTGTAGCACCTATTTTGAGTTGCAAATATGAGCAACAGAACCAGTATCAAATACCCATGCACTACTATGAGCATTAGTAAGGTACACATAAATAACATGTATATCAAATATACATTTCACTTTGCCATCCTTCTTATCCGCCAAATACTTGGGGCAGTTCCGCTTCCAGTGACCAGTTCCTTTGAAGTAGAAGCACTCAGTTGCAGGCTTAGGTCCATACTTGAGCTTCTTCCCTTGAGCAGCAACTTGCTTGCTATTCTTCTTGAAGTTCCCCTTCTTCCCTTTGCCCTTTTTCTTGAAACTAGTGGTCTTGTTAACCATCAACACTTGATGCTCCTTCTTGATTTCTACCTCCGCAGCCTTTAGCATCGCGAAGAGCTCGGGAATTGTTTTTTTCCATCCCTTGCATATTATAGTTCATCACGAAGCCTTTATAGCTTAGTGGTAGTGATTGAAGAACTCTGTCAATGACACTATCATCAGGAAGATTAACTCCCGGCTGAGTCAAGTGGTTATGGTACCCAGACATTCTGAGTATGTGTTCACTGACAGAACTATTCTCCTCCATTTTGCAGTTGTAGAACTTGTTGGAGACTTCATATCTCTCAACTCGGGCATTTGCTTGAAATATTAACTTCAACTCCTGGAACATCTCATATGCTCCATGACGTTCAAAACGTCTTTGAAGTCCCGATTCTAAGCCATAAAGCATGGCACACTAAACTATTGAGTAGTCATCAGCTTTGCTCTGCCAGACGTTCATAACGTCCGGAGTTGCTCCTACAGCGGGTCTTGCACCTAGCGGTGCTTCCAGGATGTAATTCTTCTGTGCAGCAATGAGGATAATCCTCAAGTTACAGACCCAGTCCATGTAGTTGCTACCATCATCTTTCAACTTAGCTTTCTCTAGGAACGCATTAAAATTCAAGGGAACGGTAGCACGGGCCATTGATCTACAATAACATAGATATGCAAAAACTATCAGGTACTAAGTTGATGATAAATTAAAGTTCAATTAATCATATTACTTAAGAACTCCCACTTAGATAGACATCCCTCTAGTCATCTAAATGATCACGTGATCCATATCAACTAAACCATGTCCGATCATCACGTGAGATGAAGTAGTTTTCAATGGTGAGCACACTATGTAGATCATATCTACTATATGATTCACGTTCGACCTTTCGTTTTCAGTGTTCCGAGGCCATATCTGCATATGCTAGGCTCGTCAAATTTAACCGAGTATTCTGCACGTGCAAAACTGGCTTGCACCCGTTGTCTGTGAACGTAGAGCTTATCACACCCGATCATCACGTGGTGTCTCGGCACGACGAACTGTAGCAACGGTGCATACTCAGGGAGAACACTTGTACCTTGAAATTTAGTGAGGGATCATCTTATAATGCTACCGTCGTACTAAGCAAAATAATATGCATAAAAGATAAACATCACATGCAATCAAAATATGTGACATGATATGGCCATCATCATCTTGTGCCTTCAATCTCCATCTTCAAAGCACCGTCATGATCTCCATCGTCACCGGCTTGACATCTTGATCTCCATAGTAGCATCGTTGTCGTCTCGCCAACTATTGCTTCTACGACTATCGCTACCGCTTAGTGATAAAGTAAAGTAATTACATGGTGATTGCATTTCATACAATAAAGCGACAACCATTTGGCTCCTGCCAGTTGCCGATAACTGTTACAAAACATGATTATCTCATACAACAATTTATATCTCATCACGTCTTGACCATATCACATCACAACATGCCCTGCAAAAACAAGTAAGACGTCCTCTACTTTGTTGTTGCAAGTTTTATGTGCCTGCTACGGGCTTCTAGCAAGAACCGTTCTTACCTAGGCATAAAAACCACAACGATTTTTTGTCAAGTGTGTTGTTTTAACCTTCAACAAGGACCGGCCGTAGTCAAACTCGATTCAACTAAAGTTGGAGAAATAGACACCCGTCAGCCACCTATGTGCAAAGCACGTCGGTAGAACTAGTCTCATGAACGCGGTCATGTAATGTCGGTCCGGGCCGCTTCATCCAACAATACCGCCGAATCAAAGTAAGACGTTGGTGGTAAGCAGTATGACTATTATCGCCCACAATTCTTTGTGTTCTACTCGTGCATGTCGTCTACGCATAGACCTGGCTCCGATACCACTGTTGGGGAACGTAGCATGCAATTTCAAAAAAAATCCTACGATCATGCAAGATCTATCTAGGAGATGCATATCAACGAGAGGGGGGAGTGTGTCCACGTACCCTTGTAGACCGAAAGAGGAAGCATTAGGTTAACGCGGTTGATGTAGTCGAATGTCTTCACGGTCCAACCAACCCAAGTATCAAACGTACAGCACCTGAGTCTTCAGCACACGTTCAGCTCGATGACGTCCCTCGAGCTCTTGATCCAATAGAGGGTCGAGGGAGAGTTTTGATAGCACGACAGCGTGGTGACGGCGCAGGGCTTCGCCTAAGCACTACGACAATATGACCGGACGAGTAAACTATGGAGGGGGTGTTGGGTTATGCAGTAATTTTTAAAAAAATCCTACGCACACGCAAGATCTATCATGGTGATGCATAGCAACGAGAGGGGAAGAGTGTTGTCCATGTACCCTCGTAGACCGTAAGCGGAAGCATTATGACAACGCGGTTGATGTAGTCGTACGTCTTCACGATCCGATCGATCCTAGTACCGAAAGTACGGCACCTCCGCGATCTGCACACATTCGGCTCGGTGACGTCCCACGAACTCTTGATCCAGTTGAGTGTCGAGGGAGAGCTTCGTTGGCACGACGGCGTGATGATGGTGATGATGAAGCTACCGGCGTAGGGCTTCGCCTAAGCACTACGATGATATGACCGAGGTGGATTATCATGGAGGGGGGCACCGCACACGGCTAAGGGATCAATGATCAACTTGTGTGTCTATGGGGTGTGCCCCTCCCCCGTATATAAAGGAGTGGAGGAGGTGGAAGGGTCGGCCCTCTATGGTGTGCCCTAGGGGAGTCCTACTCCCACCGGGAGTAGGATTCCCCCCTTCCAAGTAGTAGGAGTAGGAGAGAAGGAAGGGGAGGAGAGGGGAAAGGAAAGGGGGCGGCCCCTACCCAATTCGGATTAGGCTAGGGTGGCGCGCCTCCCACCTTTTCCCTTCCTCTCCTCTATTCCACTAAGGCCCAATAAGGCCCATATACTCCCCGGGGGTTTCCGGTAACATCCTGGTACTCTGGAAAATGCCCGAACTCATCTGGAACCATTCCGATGTCCAAACATAGGCTTCCAATATATCAATCTTTACGTCTCGACCATTTTGAGACTCTTCGTCATGTCCGTGATCATATCCGGGACTCCGAACTACTGTCGATACATCAAAACACATAAACTCATAATACCGATCGTCATCGAACGTTAAGCGTGCGGACCCTACGGGTTCGAGAACAATGTAGACATGACCGAGACTCATCTTCGGTCAATAACCAATAGTGGAACCTGGATTCCCATATTGGTTCCTAAATATTCTACGAAGATCTTCATCGGTCAAACCGCACAACAACATACGTTGTTCCCTTTGTCATCGGTATGTTACTTGCCCGAGATTCGATCGTCGATATCTCAATACCTAGTTCAATTTCGTTTGGGCAAGTCTCTTTACTCGTTCCATAATGCATCATCCCGTAAATAAATCATTAGTCACATTGCTTGCAAGGCTTATAGTGATGTGCATTACCGAGAGGGCCCAGAGATACCTCTCCGATACTTGGAGTGACAAATCCTAATCTCGATCTATGCCAACTCAACAAACACCATCAGAGACACCTGTAGAGCATCTTTATAGTCACCCAGTTACGTTGTGACATTTGATAGCACACTAAGTGTCCCACCGGTATTCGGGAGTTGCATAATCTCATAGTCATAGGAACATGTATAAGTTATGCAGAAAGCAATAGCAACAAACTAAACGATCATCGTGCTAAGTTAATGGATGGGTCAAGTCAATCACATCATTCTCTAATGATGTGATCCCGTTAATCAAATGACAACTCATGTCTATGGTTAGGAAACATAACCATCATTGATTCAACGAGCTAGTCTAGTAGAGGCATACTAGTGACATTTTGTTTGTCTATGTATTCACACATGTACTAAGTTTCTGGTTAGTACAATTGTTGGAAATATGCCCTAGAGGCAATAATAAAAGCATTATTATTATATTTCCTTATTCATGATAATTGTCTTTATTCATGCTATAATTGTGTTATCCGGAAATCGTAATACATGTGTGAATAACAGACACCAACATGTCCCTAGTAAGCCTCTAGTTGACTAGCTCGTTGATCAACAGATAGTCATGGTTTCCTGACTATGGACATTAGATGTCATTGATAACGAGATCACATCATTAGGAGAATGATGTGATGGACAAGACCCAATCCTAAACATAGCACAAGATCGTATAGTTCGTTTGCTAGAGTTTTCCAATGTCAAGTATCTTTTCCTTAGACCATGAGATCGTGTAACTCCCGGATACCGTAGGAGTGCTTTGGGTATACCAAACGTCACAACGTAACTGGGTGACTATAAAGGTAGACTACGGGTATCTCCGAAAGTGTCTGTTGGGTTGACATGGATCAAGACTGGGATTTGTCACTCCGTATGACGGAGAGGTATCACTGGGCCCACTCGGTAATGCATCATCATAATGAGCTCAAAGTGACCAAGTGTCTGGTCACGGGATCATGCATTACGGTACGAGTAAAGTGACTTGCCGGTAACGAGATTGAACGAGGTATTGGGATACCGACGATCGAATCTCGGGCAAGTAACATATCGATTGACAAAGGGAATTGCATACGGGGTTGATTGAATCCTCGACATCGTGGTTCATCCGATGAGATCATCGTGGAGCATGTGGGAGCCAACATGGGTATCCAGATCCCGCTGTTGGTTATTGACCGGAGAGTCGTCTCGGTCATGTCTGCTTGTCTCCCGAACCCGTAGGGTCTACACACTTAAGGTTCGGTGACGCTAGGGTTGTGAAGATATGTATATGCAGTAACCCGAATGTTGTTCGGAGTCCCGGATGAGATCCCGGACGTCACGAGGAGTTCCGGAATGGTCCGGAGGTAAAGAATTATATATAGGAAGTGCTGTTTCGGCCATCGGGACAAGTTTCGGGGTCACCGGTATTGTACCGGGACCACCGGAAGGGTCCCGGGGGTCCACCGGGTGGGGCCACCTATCCCGGGGGGCCCCATGGGCTGAAGTGGGAGGGAACCCAGCCCAAAGTGGGCTGGGGCGCCACTCCCCTAGGGCCCATGCGGCTAGGGTTGAGGGGAAACCCTAAAGGGGGCGCCCCCTTGCTTGGGGGGCAAGTTCCCCACCCTTGGCCGCCGCCCCCCCTAGCACCCCTATATATAGTGGGGGAGAGGAGGGACTTCATACACCAGCCCCTGGCGCCTCCCTCTCTCCCCGTTACGTCTCTCTCTCGTAGTATAGGCGAAGCCCTGCTACTGTGACGCCCTGCATCCACCACCACGCCGTCGTGCTGCTGGATCTTCATCAACCTCTCCTTCCCCTTGCTGGATCAAGAAGGAGGAGACGTCTCCCGTCCCGTACGTGTGTTGAACGCGGAGGTGCCGTCCGTTCGGCGCTTGGTCATCGGTGATTTGGATCACGTCGTGTTCGACTACATCATCACCGTTCTTTGAACGCTTCCGCACGCGATCTACAAAGGTATGTAGATGCATCCGATGACTCGTTGCTAGATGAACTCCTAGATGGATCTTGGTGAAACGAGTAGGAAATTTTTGTTTTCTGCAACGTTCCCCAACAGTGGCATCATGAGCTAGGTCTATGCGTAGTTCTTCTTGCGCGAGTAGAACACAATTTGTTGTGGGCATAGATTTGTCAACTTTCTTGCCGCTACTAGTCTTTTCTTGCTTCAGCGGCATTGTGGGATGAAGCGGCCCGGACCAACCTTACACGTACGCTTACGTGAGACCGGTTCCACCGACTAACATGCACTAGTTGCATAAGGTGGCTGGCGGGTGTCTGTCTCTCCCACTTTAGTTGGAGCGGATTCGATGAACAGGGTCCTTATGAAGGGTAAATAGAAGTTGACAAATCACGTTGTGGCTTTAACGTAGGTAAGAAGACGTTCTTGCTAGAACCCTAATTCAGCCACGTAAAACTTGCAACAACAATTAGAGGACGTCTAACTTGTTTTTGCAGCAAGTGGTTTGTGATATGATATGGCCAAAGTTGTGATGAATGATGAATGATCTATATGTGATGTATGAGATGTTCATGCTATTGTAATAGGAATCACGACTTGCATGTCGATGAGTATGACAACCGGCAGGAGCCATAGGAGTTGTCTTTATTCTTTTATATGACCTGCGTGTCATTGAGAAACGCCATGTAAATTACTTTACTTTATTGCTAAACGCGTTAGCCATAGTAGTAGAAGTAATAGTTGGCGAGCAACTTCATGGAGACACGATGGAGATCATGATGATGGAGATCATGGTGTCAAGCCGGTGACAAGATGATCATGGAGCCCCAAGATGGAGATCAAAGGAGCTATGTGATATTGGCCATATCATGTCACGTTTATTATTTGATTGCATGTGATGTTTATCATGTTTTGCATCTTGTTTACTTAGAACGACGGTAGTAAATAAGATGATCCCTCATAATAATTTCAAGAAGTGTTCCCCCTAACTGTGCACCGTTGCGACAGTTCGCTGTTTCAAAACACCACGTGATGATCGGGTGTTTTATTCAGACGTTCACATACAACGGGTGTAAGACAGATTTACACATGCAAACACTTAGGTTGACTTGACGAGCCTAGCATGTACAGACATGGCCTCGGAACACAGAAGACCGAAAGGTCGAGCATGAGTCGTATAGAAGATACGATCAACATGAAGATGTTCACCGATGTTGACTAGTCCGTCTCACGTGATGATCGGACACGGCCTAGTTAACTCGGATCATGTAATACTTAGATGACTAGAGGGATGTCTAATCTAAGTGGGAGTTCATTAATAATTTGATTAGATGAACTTAATTATCATGAACTTAGTCTAAAATATTTTACAATATGTCTTGTAGATCAAATGGCCCACGTAGTCCTCAACTTCAACGCGTTCCTAGAGAAAACCAAGCTGAAAGACGATGGCAGCAACTATACGGACTGGGTCCGGAACCTGAGGATCATCCTCATAGCTGCCAAGAAAGATTATGTCCTACAAGCACCGCTAGGTGAAGCTCCCGTCCCACAGAACCAAGACGTTATGAACGCTTGGCAGACACGTGTTGACGACTACTCCCTCGTTCAGTGCGGCATGCTTTACAGCTTAGAGCCGGGGCTCCAAAAGCGTTTTGAGAGACATGGAGCATATGAGATGTTCGAAGAGCTGAAAATGGTTTTTCAAGCTCATGCCCGGATCGAGAGATATGAAGTCTCCGATAAGTTCTTCAGCTGTAAGATGGAGGAAAATAGTTCTGTCAGTGAGCACATACTCACTATGTCTGGGTTACATAACCGCTTGTCTCAGCTGGGAGTTAATCTCCCGGATGATGCGGTCATTGACAGAATCCTCCAGTCGCTTCCACCAAGCTACAAGAGCTTTGTGATGAACTTCAACATGCAGGGGATGCAAAAGACCATTCCTGAGTTGTTCTCAATGCTGAAATCAGCGGAGGTAGAAGTCAAGAAGGAACATCAAGTGTTGATGGTCAATAAAACCACTAAGTTCAAGAAAGGCAAGGGTAAAAAGAACTTCAAGAAGGACGGCAAGGAGGTTGCCGCGCCCGGCAAGCAAGCTGCCGGGAAGAAGCCAAAGAATGGACCCAAGCCCGAGACTGAGTGCTTTTATTGCAAGGGAAGCGGTCACTGGAAGCGGAACTGCCCTAAATACTTAGCAGACAAGAAGGCCGGCAAAACAAAAGGTATATGTGATATACATGTAATTGATGTGTACCTTACTAGTGTCCGTAGTAGCTCCTGGGTATTTGATACCGGTGCAGTTGCTCACATTTGTAACTCAAAGCAGGGGCTGCGGAATAAGCGGAAACTGGCAAAGGACGAGGTGACGATGCGCGTCGGGAATGGTTCCAAGGTCAATGTGATCGCCGTCGGCACGCTACCTCTATATCTACCTTCGGGATTAGTTTTAAACCTTAATAATTGTTATTTAGTGCCAGCTTTGAGCATGAACATTGTATCGGGATCTCGTTTAATTCGAGATGGCTACTCATTTAAATCCGAGAATAATGGTTGTTCTATTTATATGAGAGATATGTTTTATGGTCATGCTCCTATGGTGAATGGTTTATTCTTTATGAATCTCGAACGTAATACTACACATGTTCATAATGTGAGTACCAAAAGATGTAAGGTTGATAATGATAGTCCCACATACTTGTGGCACTGCCGCCTTGGTCACATAGGTGTCAAACGCATGAAGAAGCTCCATGCAGATGGACTTTTAGAGTCTCTTGATTATGAATCATTTGACACGTGCGAACCATGCCTCATGGGTAAGATGACCAAGACTCCGTTCTCAGGAACAATGGAGCGAGCAACCAACTTATTGGAAATCATACATACTGATGTGTGCGGTCCAATGAGTGTTGAGGCTCGCGGTGGCTATCGTTATGTTCTCACCCTCACTGATGATTTGAGTAGATATGGGTATATCTACTTAATGAAACACAAGTCTGAAACCTTTGAAAAGTTCAAGGAATTTCAGAGTGAGGTTGAGAATCAACGTGACAGGAAAATCAAGTTTCTACGATCAGATCGTGGAGGAGAATACTTGAGTCACGAATTTGGCACACACTTAAGAAAATGTGGAATAGTTTCACAACTCACGCCGCCTGGAACACCTCAGCGTAACGGTGTGTCCGAACGTCGTAATCGCACTCTATTAGATATGGTGCGATCTATGATGTCTCTTACCGATTTACCGCTATCTTTTTGGGGCTATGCTTTAGAGACTGCCGCATTCACTTTAAATAGGGCTCCGTCGAAATCCGTTGAGACGACACCGTATGAATTATGGTTTGGGAAGAAACCTAAGCTGTCGTTTCTAAAAGTTTGGGGATGCGATGCTTATGTCAAGAAACTTCAACCTGAAAAGCTCGAACCCAAGTCGGAAAAATGCGTCTTCATAGGATACCCAAAAGAAACTATTGGGTACACCTTCTACCTCAGATCCGAAGGCAAGATCTTTGTTGCCAAGAATGGGTCCTTTCTAGAGAAAGAGTTTCTCTCGAAAGAAGTAAGTGGGAGGAAAGTAGAGCTTGATGAAGTATTACCTCTTGAACCGGAAAATGGCGCAACTCAAGAAAATGTTCCTGAGGTGCCTGCACCGACTAGAGAGGAAGTTAATGATAATGATCAAGATACTTCTGATCAAGCTCCTACTGAAATTCGAAGGTCCACAAGGACACGTTCCGCACCAGAGTGGTACGGCAACCCTGTCTTGGAAATCATGTTGTTAGACAACGGTGAACCTTCGAACTATGAAGAAGCGATGGCGGGCCCGGATTCCGACAAATGGCTAGAAGCCATGAAATCCGAGATAGGATCCATGTATGAAAATGAAGTATGGACTTTGACTGACTTGCCCGTTGAACGGCGAGCCATAGAAAATAAATGGATCTTTAAGAAGAAGACAGACGCGGATGGTAATGTGACCATCTATAAAGCTCGACTTGTCGCTAAGGGTTATCGACAAGTTCAAGGGGTTGACTACGATGAGACTTTCTCACCGGTAGCGAAGCTAAAGTCCGTCCGAATCATGTTAGCAATTGCCGCATTCTACGATTATGAGATATGGCAAATGGACGTCAAAACGGCATTCCTTAATGGTTTCCTTAAGGAAGAATTGTATATGATGCAGCCGGAAGGTTTTGTCGATCCTAAGAATGCTGACAAGGTGTGCAAGCTCCAACGCTCGATTTATGGGCTGGTGCAAGCATCTCGGAGTTGGAACATTCGCTTTGATGAGATGATCAAAGCGTTTGGGTTTACGCAGACTTATGGAGAAGCCTGCGTTTACAAGAAAGTGAGTGGGAGCTCTGTAGCATTTCTCATATTATATGTAGATGACATACTTTTGATGGGAAATGATATAGAACTCTTGGACAGCATCAAGGCCTACTTGAATAAGAGTTTTTCAATGAAGGACCTTGGAGAAGCTGCTTATATATTAGGCATCAAAATCTATAGAGATAGATCGAGACGCCTCATAGGTCTTTCACAAAGCACATACCTTGATAAGATATTGAAGAAGTTCAATATGGATCAATCTAAGAAGGGGTTCTTGCCTGTGTTACAAGGTATGAAATTGAGCTCAGCTCAATGTCCGACCACGGCAGAAGATATAGAAGAGATGAGCGTCATCCCCTATGCATCAGCCATAGGTTCTATTATGTATGCCATGCTGTGTACCAGACCTGATGTAAACCTTACCGTAAGTTTGGTAGGAAGGTACCAAAGTAATCCCGGCAAGGAACACTGGACAGCGGTCAAGAATATCCTGAAGTACCTGAAAAGGACTAAGGAAATGTTTCTCGTTTATGGAGGTGACGAAGAGCTCGTCGTAAAGGGTTACGTCGACACTAGCTTCGACACAGATCTGGATGACTCTAAGTCACAAACCGGATACGTGTATATTTTGAATGGTGGGGCAGTAAGCTGGTGCAGTTGCAAGCAGAGCGTCGTGGCGGGATCTACATGTGAAGCGGAGTACATGGCAGCCTCGGAGGCAGCACATGAAGCAATATGGGTGAAGGAGTTCATCACCGACCTAGGAGTCATACCCAATGCGTCGGGGCCAATCAAACTCTTCTGTGACAACACTGGAGCTATTGCACTTGCCAAGGAGCCCAGGTTTCACAAGAAGACAAGGCACATCAAGCGTCGCTTCAACTCCATTCGTGAAAATGTTCAAGATGGAGACATAGAGATTTGTAAAGTACATACGGACCTGAATGTAGCAGATCCGTTGACTAAACCTCTCCCTAGAGCAAAACATGATCAACACCAGAATTCCATGGGTGTTCGATTCATCACAATGTAACTAGATTATTGACTCTAGTGCAAGTGGGAGACTGTTGGAAATATGCCCTAGAGGCAATAATAAAAGCATTATTATTATATTTCCTTATTCATGATAATTGTCTTTATTCATGCTATAATTGTGTTATCCGGAAATCGTAATACATGTGTGAATAACAGACACCAACATGTCCCTAGTAAGCCTCTAGTTGACTAGCTCGTTGATCAACAGATAGTCATGGTTTCCTGACTATGGACATTGGATGTCATTGATAACGAGATCACATCATTAGGAGAATGATGTGATGGACAAGACCCAATCCTAAACATAGCACAAGATCGTATAGTTCGTTTGCTAGAGTTTTCCAATGTCAAGTATCTTTTCCTTAGACCATGAGATCGTGTAACTCCCGGATACCGTAGGAGTGCTTTGGGTATACCAAACGTCACAACGTAACTGGGTGACTATAAAGGTAGACTACGGGTATCTCCGAAAGTGTCTGTTGGGTTGACATGGATCAAGACTGGGATTTGTCACTCCGTATGACGGAGAGGTATCACTGGGCCCACTCGGTAATGCATCATCATAATGAGCTCAAAGTGACCAAGTGTCTGGTCACGGGATCATGCATTACGGTACGAGTAAAGTGACTTGCCGGTAACGAGATTGAACGAGGTATTGGGATACCGACGATCGAATCTCGGGCAAGTAACATATCGATTGACAAAGGGAATTGCATACGGGGTTGATTGAATCCTCGACATCGTGGTTCATCCGATGAGATCATCGTGGAGCATGTGGGAGCCAACATGGGTATCCAGATCCCGCTGTTGGTTATTGACCGGAGAGTCGTCTCGGTCATGTCTGCTTGTCTCCCGAACCCGTAGGGTCTACACACTTAAGGTTCGGTGACGCTAGGGTTGTGAAGATATGTATATGCAGTAACCCGAATGTTGTTCGGAGTCCCGAATGAGATCCCGGACGTCACGAGGAGTTCCGGAATGGTCCGGAGGTAAAGAATTATATATAGGAAGTGCTGTTTCGGCCATCGGGACAAGTTTCGGGGTCACCGGTATTGTACCGGGACCACCGGAAGGGTCCCGGGGGTCCACCGGGTGGGACCACCTATCCCGGGGGGCCCCATGGGCTGAAGTAGGAGGGAACCCAGCCCAAAGTGGGCTGGGGCGCCACTCCCCTAGGGCCCATGCGGCTAGGGTTGAGGGGAAACCCTAAAGGGGGCGCCCCCTTGCTTGGGGGGCAAGCCCCCCACCCTTGGCCGCCGCCCCCCCTAGTAGATTCCATCTACTAGGGCCGGCGCCCCCCCCTAGCACCCCTATATATAGTGGGGGAGAGGAGGGACTTCAGACACCAGCCCCTGGTGCCTCCCTCTCTCCCTGTTACGTCTCTCTCTTGTAGTATAGGCGAAGCCCTGCTACTGTGACGCCCTGCATCCACCACCACGCCGTCGTGCTGCTGGATCTTCATCAACCTCTCCTTCCCCTTGCTGGATCAAGAAGGAGGAGACGTCTCCCGTCCCGTACGTGTGTTGAACGCGGAGGTGCCGTCCGTTCGGCGCTTGGTCATCGGTGATTTGGATCACGTCGTGTTCGACTACATCATCACCGTTCTTTGAACGCTTCCGCACGCGGTCTACAAAGGTATGTAGATGTATCCGATGTCTCATTGCTAGATGGACTCCTAGATGGATCTTGGTGAAACGAGTAGGAATTTTTTTGTTTTCTGCAACGTTCCCCAACAACAATTTCTAGCATGAATAATAAACATTTATCATGATATAATATAAATAACAACTTTATTATTGCCTCTAGGGCATATTTCCTTCAGTCTCCCACTTGCACTAGAGTCAATAATCTAGATTACATTGTAATGATTCTAACATCCATGGAGTCTTGGTGCTGATCATGTTTTGCTTGTGAGAGAGGCTTAGTCAGCGGGTCTGCAACATTCAGATCCGTATGTATATTGCAAATCTCTATGTCTCCCTCCTTGACTTGATCGCAGATGGAATTGAAGTGTCTCTTGATGTGCTTGGTTCTCTTGTGAAATCTGGATTCCTTTGCCAAGGCAATTGCACCGGTATTGTCACAAAAGATTTTCATTGGACCCGATGCACTAGGTATTACACCTAGATCGGATATGAACTCCTTCGTCCAGACTCCTTCATTTACTGCTTCCGAAGCAGCTATGTACTGCGCTTCACATGTAGATCCCGCCACGATGCTCTGTTTGGAACTGCACCAACTGACAGCTCCACCATTTAATAAAAATACGTATCCGGTTTGTGACTTAGAGTCATCCGGATCAGTCTCAAAGCTTGCATCGATGTAACCATTTACGAGGAGCTATTTGTCACCTCCATAAATGAGAAACATATCCTTAGTCCTTTTCAGGTATTTCAGGATGTTCTTGACCGCTGTCCAGTGATCCACTCCTGGATTACTTTGGTACCTCCCTGCTAAACTAATAGCAAGGCACATATCAGGTCTAGTACACGGCATTGCATACATGATAGAACCTATGGCTGAAGCATAGGGAATGACTTTCATTTTTGTCTATCTTCTGGAGTGGTCGGGCATTGAGTCTGACTTGACTCCACACCTTGTAACACAGGCAAGAACCCTTTCTTTGCATGATCCATTTTGAACTTCTTTAAAACTTTATAAAGGTATGTGCTTTGTGAAAGTCCAATTAAGCATCTTGATCTATCTCTCTAGATCTTGATGCCCAATATATAAGCAGCTTCACCGAGGTCTTTCATTGAAAAATTCTTATTCAAGTATCCTTTTATGCTATTCAGAAATTCAGTATCATTTCCGATCAACAATATGTCATCTACATATAATATCAAAAATGCTACAGAGCTCCCACTCACTTTCTTATAAATATAGGCTTCTCCAAAAGTCTGTATAAAACCATATGCTTTGATCACACTATCAAAGCGTATATTCCAACTCCGAGAGGCTTGCACCAGTCCATAAATGGATCGATGTAACTTGCACTCTTTGTTAGCACCTTTTGGATCGAGAAAACCTTTTGGTTGCATAATATACAACTCTTCTTTAAGATATCCATTAAGGAATGCAGTTTTGACATCCATTTGCGAAATTTCATAATCATAAAATGTGGCAATTGCTAACATGATTCAGACGGATTTAAGCATCGCTACGGGTGAGAAGGTCTCATCGTAGTGAACTCCATGAACTTGTCGAAAACGTTTTGCAAAAATTCGTGCTTTGTAGACAGTAATATTACCGTCAGCGTCAGTCTTCTTCTTGAAGATCCATTTATTCTCTATGGCCTGCCGATCAACGGGCAAGTCAGCCAAAGTCCACACTTTGTTCTCATACATGGATCCCATCTCAGATTTCATGGCCTCAAGCCATTTTGCGGAATCTGGGCTCATCATCGCTTCCTCATAGTTCATAGGTTCGTCATGGTCAAGTAACATGACCTCCAGAACAGGATTACCGTACCACTCCGGTGCGGATCTTACTCTAGTTGACCTATGAGGTTCGGTAGAAACTTGATCAGAAGTTTCATGATCATCATCATTAGCTTCCTCACTTACTGGTGTATGAATCACTGGAACTAATTTCAGTGATGAACTACTTTCTAATAAGGGAGTAGGTACAATTACCTCATCAAGTTCTACTTTCCTCCCACTCACTTCTTTCGAGAGAAACTTCTTCTCTAGAAAGGATCCATTCTTAGCAACGAATATCTTGCCTTCGGATCTGTGATAGAAGGTGTACCCAACGGTCTCCTTTGGGTATCCTATGAAGAAACATTTCTCCGATTTGGGTTCGAGCTTGTCAAGTTGAAGCTTTTTCACATAAGCATCGCAGCCCAAAACTTTAAGAAACGACAACTTGGGTTTCTTGCCAAACCACAGTTCATAAGGTGTCGTCTCAACGGATTTAGATGGTGCCCTACTTAACATGAATGCAGCTGTCTCTAAAGCATAACCCCAAAACGATAGCGGTAAATTTGTAAGAGACATCATAGATCGCACCATATCTAGTAAAGTATGATTACGATGTTCGGACACACCATTACGCTGTGGTGTTCCGGGTGGCGTGAGTTGCGAAACTATTTCGCATTGTTTCAAATGAAGACCAAACTCGTAACTCAAATATTCTCCTCCACGATCGGATCATAGAAACTTTATTTTCTTGTTACGATGATTTTCCACTTCACTCTGAAATTCTTTAAACTTTTCAAATGTTTCAGACTTATATTTCATTAAGTAGATATACCCATATCTGCTCAAATCATCTGTGAAGGTGAGAAAATAATGATATCCGCCGCGAGCCTCAATGTTCATTGGACCACATACATCATTATGTATGACTAGCAAAAAGGCCCGTGCATTGCAACGGGAGAAAAAAATACCAAATGCTCTTAATTTACAAAAAAAATGTTCATAATGGGAATTTCTAGCTATTTCTTAAATACATGAAGAGTTGTTAAAAAGATACATGATTTTTTAATCATAAAAAGAGATTATTTTTTGTTTGGAAAAGAATATTCGTGTATGGTCTCCTGTTGGCGCCGGTACTTGCGCCCCTATTTCATCACTATTTCTTGCCATACATGTCATAGGTATTGGTCCCTGTTTCATCACTATTTATATCTTATCAAATTTATCTTTTATTTTATTTTTGGTCATGCATGTCTCCTTTTACTTTTTTTCATGCATGTCCTCTCTTTCTTCTTATTATATATAGGAGAATAGCGCACATCTCATTTTTATCGGATCTCTGCATTTTCTCTTATTTATTTTATAGCGAACATCCCATCTTTATTGGGTCATTCCGTTATTTTTTGTCATGCATGTTCTTATTTATTGGGTGTCTCTAGCAAATTTATCTTCAATATAATGTCCAATCCTGATTTCGCTATGGTATTCATCCACAATCCGAATTAGTATCGGTATGAAAAAAGAGAGATAATGCATTATTGATTAACATTGCAGCCTAGTTAGTATTTTTTTAAATTGTTAACAATAAAAATAACATAATATTCAAATTCTACATAGTTTTTTAATCAAATTCCATATATAACATGTTAAATTTGGATTTAAGGTTTAGAAGATATGAGTATTTATCTTATCAAATTTATCTTTTATTTTATTTTTGGTCATGCATGCCTCCTTTTACTTTTTTCGTGCATGTCCTCTCTTTCTTCTTCTTATATATATAGGAGAATAGCGCACATCTCATCTTTATCGGATCTCCTCTGCATTTTCTCTTATTTATTTTATAGCGAACATCCCATCTTTATTGGGTCATTCTTTTATTTGTTGTCATGCATATTCTTATTTATTTGGTGTCTCTAGCAAATTTATCTTCAATATAATGTAACAATCCTGATTTTGCTGAGGTGTTCATCCACAATCCGAATTAGTATCGGTATGAAAAAAGACAGATAATGCATTGTTGATTAACATTGCAGCCTAGTTAGTATTTTTTTAATTGTTAACAGTAAAAATAACATAATATTCAGATTCTACATATTTTTTTAATCAAATTCCATATATAACATGTTAAATTTGGATTTACGGTTTAGAAGATATGAGTATTTTTAAAAACAGTTGATATGTAGTGCGGGTTTAATGTCAGAAACATCAGGGGGTTTCCTACAAAATAGCATGACGGACTAAGAATACCTATTTCTTTTATTAGTAGGTATAGATTTCCAATAACTCTGTTGCTCGCTCCATTGTTCCGGAGAACGGAGTTTTAGTCATCTTGTCCATGAGGCATGGTTCCCAAGTACCAAGTGATTCATAATCAAGTGATTCCAGAAGTCCATCAGAATGGAGTTTCTTCATGCGCTTTACACCAATATGACCCAAACGGCAGTGCCACAAATAAGTTGCACTATCACTATCAACTCTGCATCTTTTGGCTTCAATACTATGGACATGTGTATCACTACTATCAAGCTTTAGTAAAAATAGACCACTCATCAAGGGTGCCTGACCATAAAAGATATTACTCATATAAATAGAACAACCATTATTCTCTGATTTAAATGAATAACCGTATCGCATCAAACAAGATCCAGATATAATGTTCAAGCTTAACGCTAGCACCAAATAACAATTATTTAGGTCTAAAACTAATCCCGAAGGTAGATGTAGAGGTAGCGTGCCGACGGCGATCACATCAACTTTGGAACCATTTCCCATGTGCGTTGTCACCTCGTCCTTAGCCAATCTTCGCTTAATCCGTAGCCCCTGTTTCGAGTTGCAAATGTTAGCAACTGAACCAGTATTAAATACCCAGGCACTACTGCGAGCATTAGTAAGGTACACATCAATAACATGTATATAAAATATACCTTTCACTTTGACATCCTTCTTCTCCGCCAAATACTTGGGGAAGTTCCGCTTCCAGTGACAAGTTCATTTGCAGTAGAAGCACTCAGTCTCGGGCTTAGGTCCAGACTTGGGTTTCTTAACTTGAGCAGCAACTGGCTTGTTGTTCTTCTTGAAGTTCCCCTTCTTCCCTTTACCCTTTTTCTTGAAATTGGTGGTCTTGTTGACCATCAACACTTGGCTCCTTCTTGATTTCTACCTCCACGGCCTTTAGCATTGCGAAGAGCTCAGGAATCGTTTTATCCATCCCTTGCATATTATAGTTCATCACGAAGCTCTTGTAGCTTGGTGACAGTGATTGAAGAACTCTGTCAATGACACTATCATCAGGAAGATTAACTCCCAGCTGAGTCAAGTGGTTGTGGTACCCAGACATTCCGAGTATATGTTCACTGACAGAACTATTCTCCTCCATCTTGCAACTGTAGAACTTATTGGAGACTTCATATCTCTCAATCCGGGCGTTCGCTTGAAATATTAACTTCAACTCCTGGAACATCTCATATGCTCCATGACATTCAAAACGACGTTGAACTCCCGTTTCTAATCCGTAAAGCATGGCACACTGAACTATCGAGTAGTCATCAGCTTTGCTCTGCCAGGTGTTCATAACATCTGGCGTTGCTCCTGCAGCGGGTTTGTCACCTAGCGGTGCTTCTAGGACGTAATTCTTTTGTGCAGCAATGAGGATAATCCTCAAGTTATGGACCCAGTCCATGTAGTTGGTACCATCTTTCAACTTAGCTTTCTCTAGGAACGCATTAAAATTCAACGGAACAACAGCACGGTCCATCTATCCACAACAACATAGACATGCAAAATACTATCAGGTACTAAGTTTTTGATAAATTAAAGTTCAATTAATCAAATTACTTAAGAACTCTCACTTAGATAGACATCCCTCTAATCATCTAAGTGATCATGTGATCCATATCAACTAAACCATGTCCGATCATCACGTGAGATGGAGTACTTTTCAATGGTGAACATCACTATGTTGATCATATCTACTATATGATTCACGCTCGACCTTTCGGTCTCAGTATTCTGAGGCCATATCTGCATATGCTAGGCTCGTCAAGTTTAACCTGAGTATTCTGCGTGTGCAAAACTGGCTTACACCCGTTGTATGTGAATGTAGAGCTTATCGCACCCGATCATCACGTGGTGTCTCGGCACGACGAACTGTAGCAATGGTGCATACTCAGGGAGAACACTTATACCTTGAAATTTAGTGAGAGATCATCTTATAATGCTACCGCCGAACTAAGCAAAATAAGATGCATAAAGGATAAACATCACATGCAATCAATATAAGTGACATGCTATGGCCATCATCATCTTGTGACTTTGATCTCCATCTCCAAAGCACCGTCATGATCACCATCGTCACCGGCTTGACACCTTGATCTCCATCAAAGTATCGTTGTCGTCTCTCCAACTATTGCTTCTACGGCTATTGCTACCGCTTAGTGATAAAGCAAAGCAATTACATGGCGATTGCATTTCATACAATAAAGTGACAACCATATGGCTCTTGATAGTTATCGATAACTCTGATACAAAACATGATCATCTCATACAATAAAATTTAGCATCATGTCTTGACCATATCACATCACAACATGCCCTGCAAAAACAAGTTAGACGTCCTCTACTTTTGTGTTGCAAGTTTTACATGGCTGCTACGAGCTGAGCAAGAACCGTTCTTACCTACGCATCAAAAACCACAACGCGGTATAGTGATTGCTTTTTGGTCTTCAGAAAGAACCTTGTTCATTGAATCTGATTTAACTAAAGTTGGAGAAACTGACACCCACCAGCCACCTGTGTGCGAAGCACGTCGCTAGAACCAGTCTCGCGTAAGCGTACGCATAATGTCGGTCTTGCCCGCTTCATCCAACAATACCGACGAATCAAGAAACAACTAGTGACGGCAAGCAATATGTATATACCCATGCCCACAACTCCTTTGTGTTCTACTCGTGCATATAACATCTACGCATAGACCTGGCTCGGATGCCACTGTTGGGTTATGCAGTAATTTCAAAAAATTCCTACGCACACACAAGATCTATCATAGTGATGCATAGCAACGAGAGGGGAAGAGTGTTGTCCACGTACCCTCGTAGACCGTAAGTGGAAGCGTTATGACAACGCGGTTGATGTAGTCGTACGTCTTCACGATTCGACCGATCCTAGTACCGAAAGTATGGCACCTCCACGATCTGCATACGTTCGGGTCGGTGAAGTCCCACGAACTCTCAATCCAGCTGAGTGTCGGGGGAGAGCTTCGTGCACGACGGCGTGATGACGGTGATGATTAAGCTACCGGCGCAGGGCTTCACCTAAGCACTACGACGATATGACTGAGATGGATTATGGTGGTGGGGGCACCGCACATGGCTAAGGGATCAATGATCAGCTTGTGTGTCTATGGGGTGCCCCCTCCCCCGTATATAAAGGAGTGGGGGAGGGGGAAGGGCCGGCCCTCTATGGCGCGCCCTAGGGGAGTCCTACTCCCACCGGGAGTAGGATTCCCCCCTTCCAACTAGTAGGAGTAGGATAGAAGGAAGGGGAGGAGAGGGGAAAGGAAAGGGGGGCACCCAATTCGGATTGGGCTAGGGTGGCACGCCTCCCACCTTTTCCCTTCCTCTCCTCTATTCCACTAAGGCCCAATAAGGCCCATATACTCCCCGGGGGGTTCCGATAACCTCCTGGTACTCCAGAAAATGCCCGAACTCATCTGGAACCATTCCGATGTCCAAACATAGGCTTTCAATATATCAATCTTTACATCTCGACCTTTTCGAGACTCCTCGTCATGTCCGTGATCATATTCGGGACTCCGAACTACCTTCGGTTCATCAAAACACATAAACTCGTAATACCGATCGTCACCGAACATTAAGCGTGCGGACCCTACGGGTTCGAGAACTATGTAGACATGACCGAGACTCATCTCCGGTCAATAACCAATAGCGGAACCTGGATGATCATATTGGTTCCTGCATATTCTACGAAGATCTTCATCGGTTAAACCGCACAACAACATACGTTGTTCCCTTTGTCATCGGTATGTTACTTGCCCGAGATTCGATCGTCGGTATCTCAATACCTAGTTCAATCTTGTTACCAGCAAGTCTCTTTACTCGTTCCGTAATGCATCATCTCGTAACTAACTCATTAGTCACATTGCTTGCAAGGCTTATAGTGATGTGCATTACCAAGAGGGCCCAAAGATACCTCTCCGATACTCGGAGTGACAAATCCTAATCTCGATCTATGCCAACTCAACAAACACCATCGGAGACACCTGTAGAGCATCTTTATAGTCACCCAGTTACGTTGTGACGTTTGATAGAACACTAAGTGTTCCTCCGGTATTCGGGAGTTGCATGATCTCATAGTCATAGGAACATGTATAAGTTATGGAGAAAGCAATAGCAACAAACTAAACGATCATCGTGCTAAGCTAACGGATGGGTCAAGTCAATCACATCATTCTCTAATGATGTGATCCCGTTAATCAAATGACAACTCATGTCTATGGTTAGGAAACATAACCATCATTGATTCAACGAGCTAGTCTTGTAGAGGCATACTAGTGACATTCTGTTTGTCTATGTATTCACACATGTACTAAGTTTCCGGTTAATACAATTCTAGCATGAATAATAAAGATTTATCATGATATAAGGAAATATAAATAACAACTTTATTATTGCCTCTAGGGCATATTTCCTTCAGGGGGGCACCGCACACAGCTAAGAGATTTCTTGGGGTGCCTTTGGGGTGCCCCCCGCCCCCGTATATAAAGGGGGAGGAGGCCGGCGGCCAGGAGGGGCGCGCCATGGGGGGAGTCCTACTTGGACTCCTAGTCCAAGTAGGACCCCCCCTCCCGTTTTCCTTTCTCCACCGGAGGGAATAGGAAGGAGAGGAAGAGGGAAAGGGAAAGGGGGGCGCGTGGCCACCCCTTGCGGCCCTTCTCTCTTCTCCACTAAAGCCCACTAAGGCCCATTATTCCCCCGGGGGGTTCCGGTAACCCCTTGGTACTCCGAAAAAATATCTGAATCACTCAAAACCATTCTGATGTCCGAATATAACCTTCCAATATATCAATATTTACCTCTCGACCATTTCGACACTCCTCGTCATGTCCGTGATCTCATTCAGGACTCCGAACAAACTGCGGTCACCAAAACACATAACTCATAATACAAATCGTCATCGAATGTTAAGCGTGCGGACCCTACGGGTTCGAGAACTATGTATACATGACCGAGACACATCTCTGGTCAATAACCAGTGGCGGATCTACCATTGGGGCGAGGTGGGGCGGCCGCCCTGGGTCCCCGCCGGCGGAGCAACGATCCCCGCCTACCTATCGTCTGGTGGCCGTCTGATTTCATGGCGGCGGCGAGCAGTTTCCATGGAGGCGGCTTGTTTCTTGTTTCCACGAAGCAGTACGTGAGGCAGGGCTGGGTGAGGGAGAGAAACGCGTTTGGGCTGGGCTGCAGCAATGGGGCTAACCTGTAGCATTTGCACAATTGCATTTAAGGCCCAAGTGATCGAACGCATGCTGCCGGATACCGAACATCGATCCAGCTCAGCAGTACTGAATGGGTTGGTCTCCTACTATCAAAATCAGCGATAAGCAGACTATGGCACATTTTTATACTTTGCGGAAACGTAGAGGCCATCTAGCTTGACAGCCTCGTGTTCTTTGTACAACTACATGTTAGAGGTATACTGCCATCTGATGAAAATATACAATAAATTTGGGGGGGTAGAAAATATACAATAATCCTTCTGTTTCAAAATATAGCACGCCCACGCTTTTCAAGGTTCAACTTTAACCATAAATTTAATCAATGAGACCAACTGCGGCGGAGGCAAACATTATATAATTGAAAACTTCTTTTGAATACGAATTCATTGCTATAATTTTTAGTCCTGCCGCAGTCGGTCGCGTTGGTTAAATTTATGGTCAAAGTTGAAACGCGAGAACCAAGGACGCACTATATTTTGGAACGAAGGGAGTAGTTATCACACTTGAGCCAATACATTTATAATTTTGTAGGCCTCGCTTGAGATTGTGGACATGTATTGTGACATCAAGTGAAGAATCCATATTAATTGTTTCAAAGACCTTCTTATGTTTTTGGTAGTTGAATGACATGAATTTTGATTAAGTAGATTTATATTTCCAACAATGTTCGCCCCGGCTAACTTCAGTTTCTGGGTCCGCCACTGTCAATAACCAATAGCGGAACCTACATGCTCATATTGGTTCCTACATATTCTACGAAGATCTTTATCGGTCAAACCGCATAACAACATATGTTATTCCCTTTGTCATCGGTATGTTACTTGCCTGAGATTCGATCATCGGTATCATCATACCTAGTTCAATCTCGTTACTGGCAAGTCTCTTTACTCATTCTGTAATGCATCATCCCGCAACTAACTCATTAGTCACATTGCTTGCAAGGCTTATAGTGATGTGCATTACCGAGAGGGCCCAGAGATACCTCTCTGATACACGAAGTGACAAATCCTAATCTTGATCTATGCCAACTCAACAAACACCTTCGGAGACACCTGTAGAGCATCTTTATAATTACCCAGTTACGTTGTGACATTTGATAGCACACAAGGTGTTCCTCCGGTATTCGGGAGTTGCATAATCTCATAGTCAGAGGAATATGTATAAGTCATGAAGAAAACAATAGCAATAAAACTAAACGATCATACTGCTAAGCTAACGGATGGGTCTTGTCCATCACATCATTCTCTAATGATGTGATCCCATTCATCAAATGATAACACATGTGTATGGTCAGGAAACTTAACCATCTTTGATTAACGAACTAGTTAAGTAGAGGCATACTAGGGATACTCTGTTTGTCTATGTATTCACACATGTACTAAGTTTCTAGTTAATACAACTCTAGCATGAATAATAAACATTTATCATGATATAAGGAAATATAAATAACAACTTTATTATTGCCTCTAGGGCATATTTCCTTCAGCCCGAGGGGCTCACAAGCCCTAGGGGCACGCCCCCTACCCTGGGCGCACCTGCGAGGCTTGTGGACACCCCATAAGGTGGTTGGTCCCCTTCTTCGTCCGCAAGAAAGCTAATATCTGGATAAAAATTGTGTTAAAATTTCAGCCCAATCGGAGTTACGGATCTCCGGGAATTTAAGAAATAGTGAAAGACCAGAATCTAGGAACGCAAAAACAGAAGGAAACACACACACACACACACACACACACACACACACACACACAGAGAGAGAGAGAGAGAGAGAGAGAGATCCAACCTCGGAGGGGCTCCCGCCCCTCTACCGCCATGGAGGCCATGGACCAGAGGGGAAACCCTCCTACCATCTACGGGTGAGGTCAAGGAAGAAGAAGAAGGAGGAGGGGGCTCTCTCCCTCTCTCTCCCGATGGCGCCGGAACGCCACCGGGGCAATCATCATGTGACGGCGATCTACTCCAACAACTCTGTCATCTTCACCAACACCTCCATCACCTTCCCTCATCTATATTTAGTGGTCCACTCTCCCGCAACCCGTTGTATCCTCTACTTGAACATGGTGCTTTATGCTTCATATTATTATCCAACGATGTGTTGCCATCCTATGATGTGTGAGTAGATTTTTGTTGTCCTATCGGTAATTGGTGAATTGCTATGATTAGTTTAATTTGCTTGCGGTTATGTTGTTGTCCTTTGGTGCCCATCATATGAGCGCGCGTGTGGATCACACCATATGGTTAGTTATATGTTGATAGGACTATGTATTGGAGGGCAAGGGTGATAGCAGCTTCAGCCTAGCATATAAATTGATGCATACGGGATTGAATGGAGACCAATATATCTTAATGTATGGTTGGGTTTTACATTAATGAATGTTAGTAGTTGCGGATGCTTGCTAATAGTTACAATCATAAGTTCATAGAATTCCAAGTAAGGGATGACATGCTAGCAGTGGCCTCTCCCACATAAAACTTGCTATCGGTCTAGTAACGTAGTCAATTGCTTAGAGGCAATTTCGCAACTCCTACCACCACTTTTCCATACTCGTTAAACTAAAGTAATTGTTTCTTTATCTAAACAGACCCTAGTTTTTATTTACGTGATCTTTATTATCTTGCAAACATATCTTACCACAACTACAAAGTGTTTGTAGTTTCATACTTGTTCTAGGTAAAGCGAACGTTAAACGTGTGTAGAGTTGTATCGATGGTCAATAGAACTTGACAGAATATTTGTTCTACCTTTAGCTCCTCGTTGGATTCGACACTCTTACTTATCGTGAAAGGCTACAACTGATCCCCTATACTTGTGGGTTATCAGTAGTCTTGGCTAGATGGTAAGAAAGACACAAGGGACACCGGTGTTTACCAAGATTCAGGCCCTCTCGAAGAGGTAACACCCTACGTCCTACTTTGCTTGTATTGATTGTGGATGGGGTACAAAGTACATGTGATGTATTGTGAGAACGTATGAAAATGAATCTGATTGTTTATCATCTAGACCGGCCTCGGTTTATATAATACACCGAAAGCCTAGGATAGTGGGAGTCCCAATAGATCCACATGCTCTCACAAGCACACCGTACGTCCCAGCTGATCCGTCCCAACGAGATTCACCTGGGAGACCCAGGTTCGATCCCGCTCAAGCGCATTTAGATGTCCAAAATTCCCAAAATGACTTTTTTGTGAAAAAGTAGCAGAAATAAGATTGTAAGTTGTGCTCTTTCAATTTTCACCAAAAGTAGACCATATGGAATTTCAACTACCAAAATTTCAAGACTTTCAAAGTGTTTCTGCTATATTTCGTTGAGTTGATGAATTTCTAGAGATTTACATCAAGTAATTCAAATTTGAATTACAAGTGTGCTCTAGTTTGGTCATAAAAATTGGGGGAAATAATTTCAATCTTGCACATTAGGATTGTAGGTAGTGGCCACAAACAAAGGTGAAATTCCCAACCTCTTAGTATGAACGGTCATCCTTGCAAGTTTGACCACTATTTGGAAAAAAATAAAGAAAATGAAAAGAGAACCTCACAAATTGAAATCATTTTGCATGGAGCCCCTATATGCCCACTAGTCTGTTTTAGAGTGTTTTTCTGTATTTCATTGATTTAGTGAATTTCTACAGATTTACATCATGTAATTCAAATTTGAACTATAAGTGTGCTCTAGTTTGGTCATAAAAATTAGGAAAATTATTTTCAAACTTGCACATTAGGATTGTAGGCAGTGGCCACAAACAAAGGTGAAATTCCCAACCTCCATATATGAATGGTCATCCTTGTAAGTTTGGCCACAATTAAGGAAAATGGAAAAAACTAAATAATTGAAATCCTTTTGCATGGAGCCCTTATATGTGCACTATTTTGTGGGAAAAATCATAAAATTGCGATATCACGAACTAAAAAGAACTTCACAAATTGACCTATCTCATATGAAGATCCATGGCTTTCAAGCAAAATGACCATTCCCATGGGCATTATCATCTCATAGTCCATGATAACATGACCATGTTTGGCACAAATAAGGGTCTTAACATTCTAAACAGTAATTCCAAAGGAAGTTTCAAGTTTTGGCTATTTTTTCCATTTTCAAAGTGCGCAAAGTGATTTCTTTGTGAAAGAAGTAGCAGAAATAAGATTGTAAATTGTGCCCTTTCCATTTTCTCCCGAAGTAGATCACATGGGATTCCAACTACCAAAATTTCAAGACTTTTAGAGTGTTTTTGCTATATTTCATTTATTTAATGAATTTCTAGAGATTTACATCAAGTAATTCAAATTTGAACTACAAGTGTGCTCTATTTTGGTCATAAAAATTGGGGAAACTAATTTCAAGCTTGCACATTAGGATTGTATGTAGTAGCCACAAACAAAGGTGAAATTACCAACCTCTTGGTATGAATGGTCATCCTTGTAAGTTTGACCATAATTTGGAAAATTAAAGAAAATAAAAAATACCTCAAAAATTGAAATCCTTTTGCATGGAGCCCTTATATATGCACTAGTTTGTTGGAAAAAATGTAAACTTGCAATATGACAAACTAAAAAAACTTCACCAAATGGCCTATCTCATATGAAGATCCATGACTTTCAAGCAAAATGTCTATGCCCATGGATCACAATTCGCATCTCCGAGATTACGGTTTATGGTAAAAAAAATATGGTTTGTGGTCCACCCCCTATTCCTCTGTGCTTTTGTATGGTACCGCTCACAATTCGCATCTCTCGGCCTTCTTATACTGTCTTTCTAAAGAGTCCACCTCTTATATAGATAAGATTCGTAGTCTTTTAAACCTTTTTTTGGATAGAGTTCACATCAAACTACCAACCCTGTTACAATTTGTCTGTTAACGGATTCTGTCTGCCGAGTCCCTAGAGCAGGCACTTGTGAGCAATATGCCAGAGTGCAAATTTCTCTAATTATGTAGATCAACATTAGGGATGTAGTCTAACTATATGATCTAGCTCCGTCTAATGTAATCTTTCCAATATACAGTACATAGTATATTGTATCCCACGGATAATGAACCAACTTCCTTAGGCACATTATACTTACGTTCCAACAAGCAGTGGCGAATCTTAAGGGGGGGGGGGTCCAGTCCAGTCACTTGCTAGCCAAGCCCAACACATGTTTGCATGATCCCAGGTAGCCCAACCCCCCTTCGATTTTTTCTAGATTCGCCACTGCCAGCAAGTACTAATTCCATGCTAAACATATAAAGTAATTCAATGTGCAAATACATATTTAATTCCATAATGTGGTACTCCAAATATTAATAATTCCAAGCGGTTTGAATTTGCAGGACATATAATTCCAACAAACTCGAGCCTAAATTTAATGGCTAGTGCTTGCGCTTGTGCTCATGAAGCATCAACGCACATATCAATTTTCAAGTCTCCACTCCCTATAAATGCGTAAGTTTCTCAAAACTGCGCCCATCGAACCCCACAAAAGATCATGATCAAACATTGCATCATACTCCCTCCGCTCACAAATATAAGATGTTTTAACTTTTCTTTTAATAGGATACATATAGAGAGATTTTAGTGTGTTTGTTCACTCACTTTTGTCCGTATGTAATTCATACTAAAAAATCCAAAACATGTTATATTTGTGAACGAAGGTTGTAACATTTCAAATTAACAATCATAAAATACGGTCCATTCCTAAACTCTAAAACCATACAAATTGCCAGGACCTCACAAGGGCGAAGACAACGTGGCTCGCCGCCGGAGGAAGAATCTTGACTGCTAGGAAGAATCTTGACTACTCCCTCCGATTGGGTTATTGGGTTTATAAGTCGGGCATGGGTTTTTATGTCTTCGATTTGATTAATGAAATATGTATAACATGCCACAAGACACTATGTGGTTAGAAACTACATTTGACAACGAATCTAAAGATACATTTTTATGAAATATAATACATGTTTCCCATTAAACCAAAGACCTGAAAAACTGTGCCCGACTTATAAACCCACCGGAGGGAGTAGCTCAGGCACGGGGGCAGCATGAGGGGGACTAACAGTGCAGCATTGGGAGGATGAAGAAGAACAACAATCCAATGGTTGGAAGAGGGGGAGAGAGCAAAAGAGCAAACCGACAGAAACTGGAAATAATTTTCAGGCGCCTGACCTACAGGCTCAACAAATAATCATTAGTTACAACACATCTTTTTGGCAGGCACATTTATGGCGCTGCTATGCACTCGAAGGCACATCCAACCATTCAAAAGAAGAAAAATGAACTGTCACATGACAAATTCTCTCTCCTAACTCGAATGAAAATAACACCAAAATGTTTGCAGTGGTCCTCTATTTATTGGCACCATATCTGTCTAGCTGATAGCAGCGTCCTTCTTGCCTCATCTGCATACAAGAAACGGTAATTAGTTTCGCTGCAATCGAAAATGGAGAGAAGATAAAACAGAGAGCATAAAACATCCTCCAAGAAGGCAATACACAGGACAGGTGTTGAATTTCAAGCTCTAAGTGGATGTTTACACTTTTGACATTACAGGGGGTTTGGACACAAGAAATATGCTAATCCCTCCGTTTCTAAATATAAGCCTTTTTAAAGATTTCAATACGGACTACATATGGATGTATATAGACGTATTTTAAAGTGTAGATTCACTCGTTTTGCTCCGTATGTAGTCTGTATTGGAATCTCTAAAAAGGCTTATATTTAAGAACGGAGGGGGTAGTTACTTATGCAACAAAATATCAACAAATCAATAACAAATCCCACAAAACAGAGAAACTGATAAAGATTCATGTGAAGGACCTGCGATGCTTGCAGCAGAAAAATTGGCAGGTATGTTAGCTTCAGATTCAACGGACGCCTTTGCTACAGCAATCCCAACTGCAACACTTTGCATAATATCCAATCCCCCACATAGAGATGAAAGAAACCCACCAACCAAACAATCACCCGCGCCTGTGAGGCTGACCACTGAGGCAGATGTTGCAGGTAAATGGAAAACACAAGTTCTGGAAGAACCTTCTCTAGACAAATTAACAGGCATGCTGGATAGAGAACATCCCTCCAATTTTTCAAGTAGCTGAGTTGAGAAAGGTGTCACTTTACACCTTTTCGGATCCTTCATGAAGTTGACGTGCTCTCTGCAACATATGAAAACACCATTCGAGCCAAGTGTCACCAGGAGAAGCTTGATGCCCTTTTCGAGAAGAAAAAACATTGCTGGGCTGAGCATTTCAAACAAATAATCTACAGATTCTGCTTTGTTGCTGCACTGCTCAAGTTTGACGAAGTTGTATTTCCCTGGAGTAGACAGTGCGTTTGCCATGGCAATAAGCTCAATCTCATTCGGGGAAGTGCAAGTTATCTGAATCATCATAGAAAATCAATAAGTAAACTTCAAATATAATGGGAAGAGAAGTGCATTTACCGCGTAACTCTTGCCCGGACTGCCTAAAACTACTTCAACTACAAAACCATCCAACTACCAGAACTGGTGCAAAACCAAAACTTGGGTTGGTTGGTTGAACATCAGCGACTGCCGCCGCGTTGGAAACAACATCACTGACTTTTTTTCTGAGTAGACAGCCACATCACTGTTTTTTTTTCTGAGTAGACAGCCACATTACCGAATTTTGCCATCTAGATATCAACACACCACGGTCCCAAATCACCTTCTCTCCACCTTTGTTCGCTTTCTACATGTGCCCCTACTAGTTCAAAACGATACTCTCTCTCCTCTCTAAGGGTATTTGTGGTTTGCCTCTAAGACTCATCTATACACACATTTCTTACCCATGAAATTTGAACAGTCATGCCGATCTGCACTTGTTCTAATGGTTGGAGGGTGCAAAGTAAACAGTTTTGGAATCAAGGGGGTGCTTTCTCGAATCAGCCAAGGGGGTAATTCTTCCCATATACATACTAAAAAATGCTTACTCAATCATTTGCACTCACATGTTCCGCAATTGGTGCGATTCTTGAACTTTTTACCACCGAGACAGGCTCAAATAACACAGGCACCCCTGATTCATATGCTACTGAAACAAATAACACAATATAGTGTTTATCACTAACTTTTGACCCTACTCCAAAAAATACGATATGAAAAACATAACACCGGTAATAATTGGGACATTCAAGTTGAACTTTTTGGGGGAAGCTCCTCAAAAAATATGGTAGATAGGAGTTCACAAGTATACTAAAAGGTAATGTAGTGCAACAACAATGCCTTTATATAAGAAAACACTCCCTCCACATTAGATTACAGATCACATTTTGTTTGAGCACACAGATTAAGAAGCATTTAAAGTAACTAGACCGGAGGATAAAAAGGACACCCTTCAAGTAAAAGTACATGCAGGAATAGAGCTCGGGCATGTAGAGACTTGAAGGCATGCAATGCAGAGAGATACTTAAGCTCATTGGAAGTTGGGTCACTTCATGGTACACCATGAGGGGGAAATGCATTAGAGGGCAGAATGAGTAACCAAAACATTCTGGTGGCTTACAAAAAATGCAGCTGGAAACTATACGACCTGTAATTTGAAATGGAGAAAGTACTAAAGACCAAGATTTCAGTTGCCGACGACCCCGTTTGGCCCTGAATTTATCAATTAGGTTTCGAATTTGAATTTTGGAAGAAAATATCAGTTAGCTTCAATACATCGAATAAGTGCAAATTTAGTTTGAAAAATCCTCCACAAACTTCTGACAATCTTAGGTTACCACTGGTAACCATTATTCTTGGTCTCAAAACTGCCACTTGTTATGGTAAATAAAATTTACTCTATCCAGTATCCAACATACACATGCATACAAAAACTAAATAAGTTATCGCCTCCAGAAGATAATAAAGAGATATAACAACTTACTTTTGCAAGCGGCTTGAAGTGACTCAGGAGATAAATTGGCATCAAGCATTAGTAGAGGTGCAATGGAGATGCGGCGGTAGAACTGATATATCCAGGTAGGGGTAAGAAAAGTTTCCTGCCCCAAGAAAACAGAGATAAATATAGTGGTAATTAGCAAACAGCCAAACACTAATGTTCAATGTAAGGAAACAGTACACATTTCGTTGAATAATTCTTACAACTGCTTGCACACTCGCAACACCAGCAAATAATTCTCCATTCCCATCAAATACATTTGACACTACTGGGGTTGTAACATCAGGAACCTGCAGTATTCCTACTTAAGTGCTGTGAGATAATGTTAGCTAATAGAAAATAACTAAAGATCATTTAAAGGGGCAAAAATAAAATGAAAAAAACCTTGACAATTCATGAACAGCATTCACAGTGAAATAATAAATTAAGGATGTTTCTATAAAGAAGATGTCACACAAGAAAAATTGAGACCCTCAAGTTGCTGCAAGAGAATTGAAGGTCTTGTCTTAGAAACTACAATGAGATCTTCGAAAGGCTTAATCTTAGCCAATTAGTTAATTTATTATCGCTTGATTGAGGCAATTATTTAACAGAGTGATCTCTTCATTTAACATTAGGGCCCATCCTGAGCTTTCTCAACAAAACATTATTTTACTCCCTGCGCTGTTTCAGAAAGGATGCTCCAGAATCCGTGTTGTATCTTTTTACAATTTGACCATCGCTAGCTTACTATCTACATATTTATACCGGATATACAAAGGTCACAATACTAAATTTGTTGTGGACAGAAGTTTCACAACATTATAATTTTATTCAATTATACACATAAAATTCCCCTAAAAAATTACTCCCTCTGATCCATATTAATTGACGCTCCTTTAGTACAACTTTGTACTAAAGGAGCATAAAAATATGGATCGGAGGGAGTAGTCAAAATAATATATTGGAGACCAAGAAAAGAGCAGCATAATTTTCAAAAGAGCCAAGTAAGCAATACATAATTATCACAAAGTTAACAGCCTGGTCTAAAGATCATTTCACTTATCATTTAGGTGTAGTCCAAACACATAGTTTAGTCAGTTAAAACATTTTATTTAGCTGATTATGTCCAAGTGCAATTTTTTAAAATTCTTTTAAGCTCACAAAAAACCCATAGAAGATTTTGCCTCAAAGGTGTTACATTCAGTTATCAACAAATAGGAAGGTAACTCGTATGTTATGTACTTTTAATTTGCAGCATCTAACCAGTTTGTACCCTTTGATGGATTGCACAATATCTGACATATTGCTTACATGCTCAATATAGTATGTTGTAGTGAGATGGGTACATGTGAAAGTGCATTTAGTCCCCCTATTAATTTTTGGTTATTAATGACAAGGCAATTAAGAGGACTATTGGTTTATCAAGTTCAGTTCAGGACGTGGTCCATTTTGATGTGAAAACATCAACAGTGACCCCTATTTTTGCCCTGACAAGTGGTTGTTTCTTTACGCTCGTGGTTTGTAATTTCTAGTTTTTTTTAGTGGATCCATGATTCAGATTGAGTTTAAGGACAATTGTATTATCAAGAGGAATGCAAGCAAATAGCTAGGGATGAACCCTATCTCAAGATCCACAACCAAATCCCCAAGTTTTCCACTCCAAACACTTCATTCCTCAAATTTTCCTACATCCCGATACCTCCGAGTATTCCTACTTGGTACTACCAAGCCAGTGAGTTGTGAGTGATGCTGATGAGCAAACCCAGTTCTCTAAGTGTTTCCCAGGACAACCGAGATTTTTTTCCTGTGCCACTGAGCTTTTCTCCTACCAAGTGTATCTCTGTTAGCTCTGGTATCTCTGAGCTTAACCTTGTCTAGCAATTACGAGCACCTCTCATTTGCTTCGGCACAGCGTCTCGGTATAGGTCCGGTATTTCCAAGCCAAATCTTTCTGGCATCTCCAAGCTGAGACTTGGCCGTTTCTGCACCCTTCCATTCCAGGGTTCCTCTATTGACCCCGACACTTCCGAGAATTATCACTTCCGTACCTCTGAGCAAGTTGATCCTTCATGCAGAAATGAACTACTCCATTGTCCAGTACCTGTGTCTTTTGCATTCGGTACCCCCGGGTATTTGGATTTTCAAGAGGGTTACTCGACAGCCAGCACTTCCAAGTGCCAGCCACCTACTGCCAGGTTTTCTGTTCGGTACTACTGAGCAAGTTGTAAGCTATTGTGCAACGGTCAGATTTCTGTTTTTTTCTATACTCCCTCCATTTTTGTATACAAGGCCATTACCTCATTTTTCAGATACCAAGAAAACAAACTAATAAATAGCAGGATTAACTGTGTGGAAAACCTCTCGTGTTCTGGGCTAATTAAACATGTGCATGTGGTGCCTCTTTCTCTATGGCTGCATGCAACTTTTGCATTAGTAAGCACCATCATACGAGGCAAAAATCAAATAAATTCTTCTCGGAAAGAGATAGTGGTATTGTATACATGCAAATTGCAATTTTGATAGTGGCCTTGTGGTTAAAACCAGGGGGGGGGGGGTAATATAGACCCCCACACCACTGAGTGGGCAAGCATTTTTTGAGCCATTTTTCAGAGGGTTTGAAAGCAGAACTCCACCACCTCTTGGACCGCTTAGTGTTCTATCTCTCTTTGCTCCATCATTTGATTCTTAGTGAGAGAGACCCTATGGATTCTTGAGAGAGTTGATTGAAGATCTTTTGAGTTCATCCAAGTGACTGTCCTTTTCTTGTTACTCTTGGAGGGTGTGCGCCTCCGAGACGATTAGGAGTCACTTGATAGCCTTCAAGGTGTGAAGGAATCAAGAGTTTGTAGAAGGCCTAGTGATTGCCTTCTCCGTGAAGATCAACCCCGGGTTAGGCTTTGACCTTCGTAGTATCAAGCCATGGTGACATAGGTGGGCAAGAGGCTTCGTGGGACCTTAGTGGTCGACCTTGCCGAGGCCTTGGTGTGGCTTGCAAATTTGTGTTTGAACCTTAACCAACGAGGAGTAGGATTGCATCAACAATCTGAACCTCAAGAAACCATCGTTGTGTTTGATGTGTTTGCAATATTCCCTTACTCCTAGTTACTTGCAATTTTCGCTTCCACACTCTTATCTTGTTGTAGACTTGTTGTGTAGGCTACTTGATCGCTTAAATTGGACGTAGATTTTGTAAGGTCTATTTATCCCCTTCTAAACCATAACCTCGGCCCCACAACACGACTAACACTGAATTTGGCATAGGGTGGTTGTGAGCTATTTGATAACCGCGGTGGGGCGGGGGTGCTTTTCTAGTCCCACTACAGTTAGCGTTTTAATTTTGGTTTGTTGTACAAAACTGTAGGCCTGTACCATTGCATCACAAATAAGCACAGAGCAAATTGCCAAACAACATTAAGCCAGTGGAGAACCAGGAACTAATTGTAAAGGGAAAATATTCAACATATTAGCAACATACAAAATAAATATTGCAACTGGGTTTACCACAACCCCGAAAATGCATACAAATATATGATGTGATATCACGATCAGTACGGAAAGATAGATAACTTCACACTTACCATCTGTACATAGTCCAGCCAACCTCCAGTACTTCAATAGAAAATCCCCTTTAGCAGAATTAACAAAAAGTATTGGATCAAATTTTAGCTCAAGACAGGAAAAGTGAAGAGTATTCTGACATGAGTACATTTAGTAATTAGAAAAACTACGTCAACATAAGTACGTTATACCTGCCATATCATCTCCAATGACACTAATCATGAGTGGTTGAGTCCCAAGCTTAGCCATGCACTCAGCAATATTTCTAGCTACTCCCCCACCGATGTACTTAACCTATGAAGTTCAAATACTTCATCAAATGGTATTCGATTCAAACTTTTCTTGTTATATGACAGAAATAATGAAAGCACGCAAGCTATATGCCTCGACCTAAGGATGAATAACATGCATATAATATCAACCAAAATAGATAGGCGTTCAAAATAATTACACATACATAATAACAAGGATGAAGTCTTTTACTAGTAACTAGTAAGAGATTAAATATGACAAAACTTGTAGTTTTTATGGACTAAGTTGGGGTAAAATTATCTGCAGATGCCGATACCTCATGATTGGCAGAAGTTCGGCCAAAAATCACGAAATCAACCAGTTCGGTTGGTCACAAGAAAAGGGTTAATTTTAGCTAATAAAATCACTCTAATTTGAAAATCTAAGGTTAAGAAATCTGTGGAAAAGCATTGTCTTCGGTGGGGGCAAAATATTTTTCGAAACCAAAAATTGTTTTGCCTGGTCAGACGAGGAATCTTGAGGTTTGCCAAGTTTACGGTTAGCACAACGACCAGACTAAAAGTGTGAAAGTAGAGACTTTTGCGATGGATCCTTGAAAACTCAAGCCCATAGTAAGAATATGTGAAGGGATATATCCTAGCAAAGCCTACTTTGACAGAATTAGGCTACTGGTCATGGCTGATCCAAACGTCGCACCGCACGCTTATACCTCACATCATTCAATCCAGCAAAATATCATGTGATCCAAGCTATCAATTGGTGAAAATGAGGAGTGTGTTTTAAAGCAAGATGGTGATTTACCATCCCAGGAACGGTGGTGCCAGGATGTGACGGCACGGATGGCTTCGCGTGGATGTCCAGCACCATTCCGCCGATGATCACCGGGCTCTGTCCTGCCTCCGGGGCGCTTAGCTGATTCTGAGCACGAAATGGGACCGATTAAGCAAGACATGATACGAGTGAGTTAGGAGGGGACTTAGTGGGATGGCAGGCTGGGGCCTCTAAGAGATAGCTCGTACCAGGCTAAGGACGGGCGGAGGCCGAGGGAGGAGATGGCGGCGGACGGCCTCCATCCTCCGGCGGGAAGACGAGGCGGCGGCGTCGGTCATGGTGACGGCCGAAGGCGTCGAGATGAAATTTCGGGCCGTGGGGAGTGGACGGGGAATTGGGAATAGCTGGACGATGAAATTGCAAAGAGGTACGTCTGTGGGGCGTTTGGTAGCCTCCATTCTCCTCAGGCCTCCACCACGTCCACCGAATGCAAATTTGGCTCGTTTGAATGTGCGTTTACTGTTTGATCTATATAACACAAATCTTTTTTTTTACGAACTATATAACACAAATCTTACAACACATCTCAGTTAGGCCCGTTAATAACGACTGAATTAGCCAATTTCTTTTAATCAAGCTCGCGCATGCAGAGGAGGGAAACAATGCATCAAGCGATGTGCGCATTCCCGAAAAAACGGCAGGAGGAATTGGGTCACCTCCCGCCGAATCGGTCATCCTATTTACCCCTTCGGCTCATCGCCAAAACCCCCGTCGCCACCCCCCCCCCCCCTGCCCCTCTTGAATTCTCTGTCGAATTTGGATTCTTCACCGACGAGAAGGTAAGCAGAGCATCTTCTCTGGTCGGTTATAGAAGGCGACGGCGATTTGTCTTCATGCTCTTCTCTGGCACCTTCATGATCCTGTTGGAGACATAGCACTACAAAGGCTACACTATGATTAGCTCACATAGCACTGGTTGAACTTGTTTAGTTTCTCTAACATGCCAAACACAACTAACAACATTGTGTTTCTTCGTTAGGTCCACCTCAAGGATGCTAAGTTCCTCAACATTTTCATACGGAACTACTTAGAGATGCGGTAGATCTTCTCGGCTGGCTACCGGCAAGCATGCCATGGGCTCCGGCGAGCATCTCAGTTCGCCTATGCCTATGCCTGAGTATCCAAATACCCAGGAGTTCGAGACCAACATTCCTTGATGGTCATGAGAAGGCTGTTGACCATGTTCTTGTTCTTGGGAGGAAGAGGAAGAGGAAGAGGGGCAGCTTGATGGATGAGGAGTTGAGCGTCTTTAGCAGCATGACTGAGGCTGTCAAGGAAGTGGCAACTGCCATCACGGAGAGCAAGACCGTCGACGCTCACCCTTCCCTCTACAGTTCCGTCATGGAGATGGGTGGCTTCGGTCAGGAGGCTCTGATGGCGGTTGTTAGCCACCTACTAAACATCATGGCACAGGGGCCTGGGTTCGTTGGCATGGGGGGGGGGTCATAAGGTGCTCTATCTTAGGATATTGTTGGGCTAGCACTACTACTACTGTGCTTATGATGGTGCTGATGACGTGCATGATGATGACAGGCGACGCCGACGATGACGTTGTACATTTTATGGTAAAAACTGTTGTTGGCCTATATATTTTGATGAGGTGGTATATACTAATCTCTTTGTGTCGATGGTGAACTGATAGGATTACACCATCTTTTAAATATGGTAGTAGGATGACATCATAGTAGTTAGGACGAACTTGTTCTGCCTTTCGAGATATAAGATTATGCATGCCTATGTTGTTTATGTTTCATATGTTGTGTTCATTTGCTTGTTGCTTAATTGTTTTTTATCATGCTAGGTGAAGTGATACGTGGTATACGTAGGGAGGGTTCAAGAGATTACAGTTCATGGATCATGGCACACATGACATGAACAAATGACCTATTACAAAGACAACTGCTTCGAAAGTTTTATGACCAGGCGAAAGGCAGATGATGCCAGTCCAACTTTATGCTCTCCTGGTCAGTTTGGGCTGTGTGAGATGAAGACATCATCATCGTTCAATTCGTCCTGATTGTAGTGTTGGTTTATTGGCGTAATCATTGTGGTCATATATAAAATGCAATGAGCAATGGTTAGGGTGGTAGGTGAAGAGGAAGAGGGACGATAAAATTAGTATAAAGTTGAGTCATCTATTTTAGAATGGAGGGAGTAGATGCTAACAGTATACACAGCCAAATGTGTGAAACCAAACATGTAGCATAGTGTGCATCAGAAGAGCCATATGCACGCAACCAAATGCGTGAGGCAGAAGGGATTGGTGCTTCCATGCAGATGGATGTAAGCTACCAAACTATGTGCTCAACATGGTTTTCTACCTACCTCAGCCTGTCTAAGAGTCTGTTTGGCACTGCTGCTCCTTAAAATTCAGCTCCACTCTAGAAAATATAAACTAAACGAGATAGCTCCACAATATGCCGCTTTACAAAAAACTAGAATCTAGAACACAACTCCCAATTTTTTTATAAAACTCTTCAAGGGGTGCTCCAAAAAACTCTAAAAACTGGATTTGGGTGGAAATTACCCACCACTGCCACCAGTAAGTGGATACCTCTTCGTTTCTCCCCCCTCGACCAATCAAATATATCCTTTTCATCAAATTTCTCATTCTTGAAGCTGGAGCTAGATGAAAGCCAAACATTCTCTTTGATAGTGCTACAACTTTTGGATGAAACTGCTCTAAAGTGAATTTAATGGAGCGAAACTGATTTTGGTGAAGCGAAACAGTCCCAAACACGCCCAAGTTGAGTCAAAGAAAAAAAAAGAAACAGTGCAGGCTAACAGCCGCCTCCGACGTGTGTGCAGTGATGCAAACGTCTTGCCAAAATCTGAGCATGATATCTGACAATTCATCTCCTACGCGCACCCTTCCTATGTAGTACTAGTAAGTAGTAGTTCCCATCACTGGCTTCTCTCGTGGTGACGAGAAACCTTCGGTACAACTTGGGAAACAAAGGTGCCCAAAAAGAGAGCCACCATCCGGTTGCTTCCGACGAAGAGTCGTTTTATCCTCTGGCTTCATCGGCAACCGGTGAGCAGGATCTGGATTGAACTGCCCGCAGCCGCCTTCTTTTTCTGCGGCTGAAAACCCACCATCACAGGGTTAAAATACATATACACAGGACAGGTTATGGGAGTGGCAGTGCTGGGCAAGCCCACAGGTACCTTCTGGTTGTTGAAGAGGTCCTCTGCAATGGATTCCATTTGCTTTCGCCGCTTCTCCTCTCTCATGAAATCGTTCAAGGTGCCTTTCTCGCAATCAGACTCTCTACGGAAAGGAAACAGAATACGATAAGCCTTTCAGTGCAAAACCAACTGATGAACGTCAAATTCCATTGGAAGTCATCATAATCTTACCTGTATGGTTCTTGTGCACATGGAATAAGGGCCTTGAAGCTGTTTCCAGACACGGTTTGCCTCTGAAAAGTTGAAGGTTAACGATTTCGCTGTGTTAGCATTCAACTTTGTGCCAAAAAGGACTACATGAGCATATAGAATATACCTTTTTGAATCGTTTGAAGTTAACACCTCCAGTTTCTGTCAACACGGCAGGAGCTGGCTGAAGGACCCTTTTGACAATCAGATCTTGACTGAAAATAACATGACAAGTCTCTTCCCTGCTACTGTCCAAGTTCTCATCCTTTGGCGCCTTGTTCACGAAAACAGCATCACAAGCCTCATCCTGCACCAGCTTGTTTATAACCTGAACGTCCTCGCCTCCAGCTTTGAACCCAGAAATTGCTGTTTTCTCTATGACCTGAACATCCTCCTCCATGGGTTCCAAAATTTCTTCTTTCTCCAGGTCGTTCTGAATATTGATGCTGACGTTTGTTTCTTCTAAATTTACAGCACTCACACTGCTTGTAACTTTACTTTCTGCTTTATCATCAGACATATGCTGAATATGGTGCTCAGACTTGCTAGCAGCAACAGTATGATCAGATATTGCAGTATCTGTTTCAACATCAGAATCCGCCACAATAGTTTCATCTGTTGTATTGGAGGATGTAATCATGTCTGGCAAAAAAAATTACATTTGTAGGTTCAATAAGGCTGGTGTATATATGCTACTGCTTAATGTTCAGATGTCCAATTTCTTGCACGTTCTCCAAAAATGCATATGCATGGAACTTTTAATACTTACAAGCAGGTGGTTCAATAGCAGCTGCTTCCAAGCGACCAGACAATATAGCAGCAAATAGCTTCACGTCAGTGGTCTTGGACAAAGGAAATAGAGGACGCATCTTACTGAACTCCAAAGGAGATTTTGCAGGAACAAGAAGAATTTGTTGGTCATTGTCTCCAGCTCCAGAGTCCTGTTAATTTCATGCTTAAGTCATTCATCTGTTTGCACCTCCCATAGACAAAGAGTACACACCCACCAATAACAAGATAAATCGTCATGCAAGTAGAGGCAATGAAGCAATCACATAAGGTAGCACCGGAATAAGTAACTGACATTATTATCAACTCAAGCCCTCTTCATCTAGAATTTGGGTGCCTTACGTTTTTAAAGAGAAAATGCATTATTCCTCAAAGGTATCCTCAAAAGAAAAAGAAAAACATTTTATAACATATTAGAACACTTACCTGGCTGTTAGCACAAAACTCCTCGATACTGAGATATTTTGCTCCAGTTGATTCCAGTAGCTCTTGTATTTTCTCTCCAAATTTATACTGCAATTGAATAACGTTAGTCAACAGCAAAATGCCTGATGATATCCTTTCAACTTTAACATACACCACCTTTTCTGACGACCCCAGGATAAAAGTATGGCCTGCTAGGCAATTCTCCATGAGCTTGTTCTCAACCATCTTTATATCCATCCCATCAAGAGTCAAGTTTGGAATATATCTGGATCAAGTACCATGAATATATCACCATCTGTTGTTATGGGAGAACCACAAGTTGATGCAAGAATCAACAGAAACTACAACTCAGGTGCTGAAGGTTGCCCACAGCTTACTGTGTACAAGAAGGGATCTCTGTGTGTATGTTCTTTTCAGCCATCGCCTGAAACAGATCAAAACAAGAACTCAAACCTGAAATATACATATGAATAAGAAAGTGTAAATGACACAAGTGAAATAGTTGATCATTGCTATATAATTTACAGAATCACACCAGAGGACCTCCTCTGTCCATCTACATGCATTAACTTAATTCGCATAGTTCAGGTTCTCTGGCTAAAAAAGACCATACGAGCATCCAAGCAATGCTGCAGGAGGGACAAAGGGAAGTACCTTGAACCAGCTTCCCAAGATGATTGGCTTTTTTGTGATGATTGCATCAAGGAGCTCAGGTGTCAATGGAGATGATTCATCCACAAGAACATGTGTACATGTATCAAACCACTTACGAGTAACATATGCACCTTAGAAGGATAATACCGACTTATCAAAATTAAGTAGCAACAAGCATGGCAAAACCTATGCTTACTAATGAACCGACAGCAAGTACATCATACAAGTGTAGTTACCACTAACCAATAGATGTCATGACTGCCTGCAATGATCGATCAATTCGTGCTGACTTTTTGCCATGAAAAAAGACCACTATGGGGACAAACGAGAACCTGTCAGGAATATCAACAGAACTAAGTGCAACTTATACATCCACCTTTTCAACCAAAGCACCAGTACATATATGGAATAAGCAAAAAAAACATTAAAAAATGATTGCATGCATTGACAATCATTTCTTACAGATAGTTGCACGTGCTAATTAAAAAAAGATGTGTGAGCAGGGAAGAAGGCACAAGCATACCGTTTCCCCATTTTTCTTTTATACTAACCTGAAGGTCATGTTGCCATTTCCGAAAGTCACAGTATCGCCATCGGAAAGCACCACAACTTCATCTTTACGTAGACGACTGCCCTGGGTCCCCTGTACCTTGTTGACAAATGTGCCATATTTTGAACGATCAACTACACTAACACATGAAGGGCTTGCTGGAGCACCAGAACGTGGCTCCCAGGCAACCATCTTTTCAACTGCTATCTCCGCATGCACTCGGGATATCGACGTTTCTGTTTGAACGATATCGCAATCTGTAGCAGAAATGCCGGTGTCAATCTACAGTCTAATACATGATGTTCAATGTATACTGATAGTCTATGAATTCCAAATCACATGCTACTATATTGATAATCTATCAGTTTTAGGGGCTTGCACAAATGGAGACCATATCAACTTTACTGAAAAGAAGAGTGTGGTTCTTGTCCTTGATGGTCTAGTAAATACAGTAGGAAAGATAAAATCCTTGACTATAGACTGCATTTCAGACAAATGAAGGGACAGGATACAGATTAAAATCGTAGGAATCAACCAGCATATCTGAATCCCAAAACATCATCTCCTTTTTTTCCAACCTGCCAAGGGGCTGTGTACAAGAACTCAACAATTGAACCGCTAACACAACTATCTTATCACCACATATGTAGTTGCACACAGAAACAAAACCTGAATGAACCAACAAGCCTTATACAACAGACCTTTGCGGCCGACCGTGTACGTCCCGGCGGCGGAGATGTAGTACTTCTGCGCCCCTGCAAGACCCCATGGAAACCATTCATCACCAAACTGAAAGGAAAAATCTGTGCACTACGAGGTCGGAGGAATCGGAGTGGGGGAAGGGGGTGGCACACCGCGCTCTGTGCCGACGGGGGTCAGCGCCCAGACCATCTCTCTCTCTCTCAAGACCTCCTCGCTCTCGTCTAGGGTAGAGTCCCGGGGGCCTTTGCAGCCGCGCTGGGTGGTGGCCGGCGGGGGTTTGGTCCAGATGTTCCGTGGCGGCTGCCGGCGTAGCGCGATGGCCGCCTGACACGGCACGCGCGGTGGTGGGAGCGAGTCGTAGTGTCGCGAGTGCGTCTATGCTGAGAGAATACGTAACAGGGAGTTTCTGTTTGTGTTTGGTCTGGGCCGGATGGACCGATAGCCTAGCTAAGTAACTGGGCTTGGGCGCTCGGCCGATCACGACGGCGGTATAAATTCTATGCAGCTCGTCGTCGGGAAAAGGAAAAGTCGCCGTCATACCCCTCAGAAAAAAAAAAGGAAAACTCGCGGTCATCTATATCTTCTATACCAACTAGAAGAACGCCCGTGCGTTGCAACGGGGCCACATTAATTTAAAGAGTTCAATATTACGACATTGGCGACCTTTTTTACCATCAAATCCTCACACACACACACTCCCTCCCTCTTCCTCACTCTCTCTCCCCCTCTCCCTCTCTCTAACACACACATATCCATTTTATTGGGTACAGGACCATAATCCATCTATTTCACACACACACGCTAGTGCATAACAATATGGATTATGTGTATTATATTTGCCACCAGAAGAATTAATTTCATGTAAATCGGCCAGCCACAGCTCCAAAAATACGTGGAGGAGGTGGCCCGGGTCAGCGTCGGCGCCGTCCGGCGCGGGCCACGGGCCCGCTTCCAAGTGCACGTGCAATGCACGTCTTCACAAATATTACAACCAGATGTGAGAAATCACATACTAACACGATGTTGCAATCAATTTGTAATTAAAGAAGCCAAAAGTCTTTTTTCTTAAACAAGAGTTCCTTATGCTGGAGTTTAAACAAACCTCACAATAGCCCTACTTATCACCTAATTAAGCAGATGCATGACTTATGAAGCGGATAAGAAATCATGTTAACTTGGAACTAAAATTCCAACAAAAGAGTGAGGAATAAACATTTTTATCATTGCTCTGAAGTCTGAACCTCCTCCTATTTGTTAGTGAAATGTGAGTATGCTTGGAAGATAATAATTTCTTATGCAACATATGCTTTTACATCCGAAAGAGCTACAAAATAGGTTGACCTACCTATGTGCACTTCCTAAATCAAGCGGATAAAATTATTTCTATCGGCAATATAAAATATTAAACATTAGAAAGAAAGGGACAATGTCCACTAACCATGCAAATATTCTGACCATGGGATATTTAGGCTGGCGTATATGGGAAATCAAAGCTAAAAATGACTCGATGAGTTAGGGATACATCAATAAATATTGTAAAAAGTGATAAAAACAAATCTGCAGCAACTCGTGACCCCACGAACTCGTATTCGCAATCAGCAAGTTAGTGAGGCCACCACGGTAGGCTAGCACCAAGGGACAAGGGCAACAACCGCCTTCCCATCCAACCTACTGATTCTGCTGACGCTACTTTCATCCTAAGCCCATGAGTACCGTTAGTGTGTTGCCACGTACGGAGAAACTATGAACTGAAATTTTCATCCAAATCATGAAAAATGTTAATGTTCCTCTCCTCTCCCATCCCTCGTGTGAACATACCCAATTCGTGGTTGGCTCACTACATTCAGCGTAGCTCTGATGTGCACTGCCCTCGCTCTTGATTAGTTGCCGCAGTGCCACGCATCTACGCCAACAAGCCGGGGAAACAAATGCAAATGTTACACCGAGTCAAAATCAACCATCCCACAATCGTAACAATAGAAAAGATAATAACCAAAATTTAACAGAAGAACTATTGCTTGGCTCCCAGATCCATCTCGGTAGCCCTTGATCTGGCTGCTGAGCTTCTCCTAGCCGCCTCAACATCACGTCATTACCAAACATGTAGTGGATGCCTAGTGGGATAAGGATTAAGAAATAACATGAGGTGAAAAATGTGATGGATGTCAATTCCATAAGACGATCCAAGTAATTTGACAAAACAGATCGGGAGCATCTTGTATAATCTCAAAAAAGCAACTAAAAATATGAGAAATGAAGTGATGAAAATCAGCCCCTGCTCTCATTTATGCTCGCTTTTGTAATGGGAGGCAAGGAATGGGGATACCGGGAGAAGAAAGGATCACATGGACGGCAAGCCTCCACCACCGGCAAGTGGGGTTGCTTCACATCCAATCTCCACGGCCGCCGCCTCCATGGGGACGAACTCCCATGTTCACAATCGGGCTCCCAATCGGCCGCTGCCTCGCCGACCTTGACGACGAAGTAGTCCCTCCCTTTGATCCCATTCGCAACGGAGGCAACACCCATCCCAGCGGACGGGTCCGCGGTGAGATCCCTACTGGATTGTGGTCGCGCCTCCCCAAACCTCACCGCGGGACACATGAAAGGGCGCCATTGCCATGGTCAGGCTTGGATGGGGAAAGGAGGCGACATAGCAGCAACGGCGCCTTCGCCGGGATTGGTGGCGACGGCGACGGCGAGCGAGCGGGAGGACAGCGGCGGCGAGAGAGTAGGAGGGTGGTGGCGGCAGTCCATCGACCGCCGTGACGTGAGAGGAGGATGGGGATGGGGTCGCGATCTGGACGTATGGAGCGGTCGAGAGGAGGGGAAGCAGGCGGCTGGGTTTTTCCATCATGTGGGGTTTGGGGGAGGTCAAACGAGAGGGTTTTTTTCGTGCGGGAGGCAGAGCAACGAGGGCGGATGTACGGAGACGGGACGCGGTCGGTTGGCAGGAAAAGGAAAGCTACGCAAAATCACATCAATATAAGAAAATATCCCATCAATACTTGATTGATTGCGATTTATTTTTTATATGGTAACTAATCTGATCATCAATACTTGATTAATTGTGATTTATTTTTTATATGGTAACTAATCTGATGGGTTTATGTGGGTGGTGAAGCGAAAAGGAAAGCTACGCATTTTTTTAGTCAGTAGAGATGATTGATGATAAGAAAGGGAAAATCACATCAATATAAGGAAATATCCCATCAATACTTGATTGATTGCGATTTATTTTTTATACGGTAACTAATCCGATCATCAATACTTGATTGATTGCGATTTATTTTTTATATGGTAACTAATCTGATGGGTTTATGTGGGTGGTGAAGCGAAAAGGAAAGCTACGCATTTTTTAGGCAGTAGAGACGATTGATGATAAAAAAGGGGAAATCACATCAGTATAAGGAAATATCCCATCAATACTTGATTGATTGCGATTTATTTTTTATATGATAACTAATCTGATCATCAATACTTGATTGCTTGCGATTTTTTTATGGTAACTAATCTGATGGGTTTATGTGGGTGGTGAAGCGAAAAGACAGGTGGGAGGGAGGCGAAATAAAACCAGCGAAATAAAACCAATGAAAATGGTGAGGCGAAATAAAAACCAGCGAAAAATAACCGGCGGACTATTCGTAGATTTTTTTGGTTCGTCTGTCTTGGTGCGACGGGATGTTAGGGCCTGGAGTGCGTGGGGGCGGGCGGGGGACTCGGCTTGAGGTTTTTTTTGGTTCTATGCGGCTTAGCGTGAGACGGGAGGTTGGGCGTGTGCGGGACTCGATCGCGGGGTTTTTCTTGGTTTTCACGGCTGAGAGGGAGGTGGGAGGAAGTACCAAAGAAGTACCAAAAAAGACCGGGTGAGGTGGGACGAAAATAAAATCCGGAACGCGACCTACCAACTGAGACATTAGGAGTAGAGATATAAAAAGACTCAAGGGGCAGATCCAACAAATCCCGGCCATCAAATCAGGTCAATCCAACGACTCAGACTGCTCCAATGGTGAGCGCTCAACACGTTTAGTGTGCAATTAATATCATACCAAATATTAATGCCAATGCTAATCAGATAATTAATACGCAAATGATATCCTATCTAATATTTATATGTAATTAATATATTACCTAATATCAACATGCATTGCACGTACACATTTACTAGTCAGCTATAAAATCAAAACTTGAAGTCGGCCAATCAAAACTTGAAATCTCTCGCGTGGGATAATTATCAGATCGGACGTACGATCTACTTTCAATCCAATGATGACCGATTAGTCTGATAGACGCAAACTATGAGTAGTCGATGCCTAGCGGTGCCCATTTTGTTATTATTTTCAAATCAAAGGTTTCCATGAAAAGCGGAGGATGGTCTTACCCCGACGGAGTTTGTTAAACTTAATGTTGATGTTTCTTTTAAGTTTTAATCATGACTTACTCAGGGGTACAATGAGGTGTCTTAAGAGACGAGAGAGGTAGATTCATTGCTCGGGAAATGGTAAGATTGGCTGGTGTGCGGATGTACTGATGGTTAAAGCTCTGGCCCTAAAATTCAGTCTATTGATGGCGCAAGGGGTAGGATGCAACCGCATTATTATTAACTCAGATAATATGTAGGTGATCAACACCATGAAGGAAGGAGGACGGTCATTGGGGCAGCGGCGGTAACTTTTTATGATTGTTTTCATTTAGCTTGTGATTTTCCTATTTGTAGATTCGAGCACAATAATAGAGAAGCAAACAAAGTTGCTCATGAACTTGCCAAATTGGCTAGATTTTCGTTCATTTCTGAATGGTTCGGGGAGCCAAATAGTGAAATTGGACCAATTCTAATAATGATATAATGGTTATTTCTAATGATTAAAGCTTGAGTTTCTTTAAAAAAACTTGAAGTACCAAATGAAACTCTTTTTATTCTAAAAAAAGTGAAACTCTTTTTAAAAAAATATTTAAGGATGCAAGTGATGTTGGCAACTCAAAAAATGACACTTTCAAGTACCTATGCGACAGAGTTTGGAACACGGTCAAGGGATGGATGGAGAGACTATTATCTGCTGCTGATGGTGAAAAAAGATGTTATAATAAAGGCAGTTGCTCAGGTTGTCCTGGTTTACTCTATGTCGCGTTTCAAGCTTCCTAGAGGTATGCCATCATATTAACTCACTAATCAGGAAGTTCTGATGGGGAGGCAAGGAAGAAAAAAGAAAAGTCAAACGGGTTTACTTGGCAATAATAACAATGCCCTAGTATATGGAGGGCTTAGGTTTCAGAGACATAGAACTTTTTAACCTAGCCTTATTAGCGAGACAGGCCTAGCGTATACTCCAGGAACCAAACTCTCTCAATGCTAGAACCCTAAAGTCAAAGTATTTCTCAAATATAGAGTTCCTGTAATCTAAATTGAGCAGCTCACCGTCACAGGTTCGGCATGCAACTTTTGAAGGCAGGGGCATTCTTGCTCACGGGGTTAATTCGTAGAGTTGGCAATGGCCAAACGAAACACATATGGCGTGCAAAACTGGTTGCCTCGGGATTTCAAAATGAGATGCATCACAAGTCCAACAGCCGACCCGTCTCAGATGGTGAGCGAACTAATCTATAATACCTAAATAGTTCATCCCCACTAACACATTTCTCTTGACATGCAACCTATTTACATCACCAACCTAGCCACATCACATTTTTCTTACTGGCTTACATGTGGGACCACCACAGTCCAGACCAGCCATGTTTTCCTTCAGTTACGAGCAGTTGGACCTACGTCAGGCTGACCCATCGCCTCCTCCCCCTGCATTGCATCTGGCGCAGCGGCGGCACTGTAGCCAGCCTCCCCTCTGTTGACTCTTCCTTCCTCGAGCCACGGAATCGAAATCGAACCGTCTTGCAATCAAACCGTCCTTTTGTGTCTGAACCTTCTCATAAGCTGGCCTCCCCATCTCCCATTCCCCATCTCTGGCCTCCTTTGGTTTGTAGGATTTTTGTAGAAATTCTATATGATAGGATTTGGAAAGGAAAACTTCTTTTGAAGCCCTTTGGTTTGTAGGAATGGATTCCTATTTCTATGTAGGATAGGAATCAATCCTTCACGTTTTGGAGGAAAAAAAACATTAGCCTAGACTCAATGGAAAAAATCCTATCCTATGCACCAAATGGCATCTCTTTCTCTATAGAAATTGACATACATGTCATCTCACTTTCTATGATTTTCCTATTCCTATAAAATTCCTATCCTATGAACCAAAGAAGGCCTCTATCTCTCCCCAACCCCAAACATACAGGCCACGGACATAGAAGAACCCAGACTCCTCTAGGGACTAGGATTGTGGCGGCCACCATCGGGGCTAGAACCAGTGGTGAGCGAGCGGCGCCGTGGCTACTCTCCAGGTCAAACCTCTTCGCGTTGTTCGATTTGTGTTCCCTTTACGGCCTGGGCGGCGCCAAGGCTGGAGCGCGTGCTATGCCGGCACGCGGACAACATGGCCCGATGCGATGGTTGTTGTGTGGTGTACAGTAAGGTCGTTCTTTCGAACCCATCTGCGTCGGCGCGCCGCACTAGGCGCGCCTCGACACCGAGAACCTCCGGTGCATCAACCGGCTCACTAACGGCTGAAACCACAGCCTGCTCAACGACTGTCCAAAGGTGATGCCCGGACGCTTCCTCTTCGTCGATCCATAGACTTAATTTTTTTAGAATTAGGCCCTCTTCGTTTTGTATGCTCCGTCAAATCTTGCCTGCTCTTTTGAGGGCACTATTCCTTCCAATATTCCTTTCTGAACCTTTTGAGTTCCAGGTATGTCATAGAATACACATCACATATTCTTTGTTCTTCTTTACGTTTAGACATGTGGTTACAACTCACGCTCCCACTCTCTGGTCAAGAGAACATTAGCTGCTTAACTTCAACTTTTATTTTTTAGTGTATGCCGACCTGCAACTTTGTAAACAGAGTAGAACTAGAGTGGAAACCAGGTCATCTTTTTGGTGCCTTTGGGTCGCTTTTGCTCAATGGCGTTACTACTAGAAGGGTAGCTTCTCTTACTAGATTTGCTTCTCTTTTTTTATGTAATGGGAGGATCTATGCACTCTGCATCGTCTCATCTCCTTCACCAACTATGTCAGTTCCTGCTATTGTTTGTTTGATCATGCATGCATGCTTAATTTCTGGATTTCTTCAGGATGCTGATGTGTGTAAACCGTTAGGCGTTGGCTACTTGGTTTCACCGGCCCCATCTGAGGCCGGCTATTAGATTCACATATCATCCCACAACATATACTGAGAAAGAGTCTGGGACATTTGTAAGTGGGTTGAAATTCAATAATGATTCTCTTTGTTTTCACCACGAAATATGACTGAAAATGCACAATATGATTTCTTATTGACTACAGATTAATCCTTTCAGAAGCATGTCTAATGCGAGCTGCATCGAAATGTATGGATGACATATATTCTGACTTTTCTTCTAATGTCTGTCCTTTTTCCACATGAAGATTCATTTCAGGTCATGTTCCTTTCAACACTACTTGGAACCGGTGAAAGCTGGACAATGATGAAGACCATGCGTGTTATTAAATATATAAATTATGAAGCAGGTATACTTACACATTTTTTGTTTGAACCTAGCACCTGAGTGTAACGAGTCACCTTCTTTGTTTGCTTTGCCGAAATTCGGTTATATGTAGCTAAGTAGTTCGATATACGGTAAAAATATGCCTTTTATGCCCCGGATGAATTACTTATATCTGTTTGTTAACATTTGAAGTACGAGCTTCACTTCCTTTCAGATCTTATAGATGTTTGCAGCCACTACTTACCCATTATACAATACAGAGACTACATGTAAATTTTCTTTCATCTGTTTGTATTTCAGATTATTTTCATATTTTTTATTCAGGTTATGCACTGCTATAGTACTATTATTTTACATTATAGTACTATTATTTTACATTTTTAAAGTAATATTTCAGATTATAGTACTATTATTTTAGATTATAGTACTATTATTTTGCATTTAAAAGTAATTTGACAATTCATGTGCATCGTGCAATTGGGTAGTTTTTGCACAATTTTTTTCAATGATTAGTGCAGCCGCAGGTTTCATAGAAATGCACATATGATAAATGAGTATAGGCCGAATTTAGCACACTATAATTTCCAACAGAAAATTTGTAGCCTTCAACTGCAGCCTTGCAGGTATGTTATAGTATCCCTTTGAAACATACATGTTATTTGCTAAACTGGAAAACATGAGATTTTAGGCATATTTCTTATTTTTTTTTTCAGATTTTGTTGATATATTCCAGATAATATTTATCTCACATTCTTTCAGTATTTTCAAGGAAGTGCTTTTGGCGTGGTCGTAAGTCCTGTAGGTGTAAGGCTACAACCTAGGTTCTAACACAAAGGGCCCGTCACTGAGTTACAGTTGACCCACCGCAAACAGTGGAGCAATTGATTTTCTTAAAAAAATCCAGTAAAGAAAATATATTGTGCTTTCACACCTCTTTTATGTCTGCACATTTGAAAATTAATTTTGAGCTTTCTATTGTGTTTTCCGTCCAGTGCTGTCATTGCCCGCAGAATCTTATTTGCAAACCTTGAACACATGTACTGTTGACTGAAATGTTATCTTTATTGTTGGCATCCTTTCTTTGTTACACAACAATACAAGCAATTTATTGGGGACATTTGGATTTTTCTTCATTTTGGTCCCATTTATAATTATATGTCCTTATTTGTTCCTGTTGCAATGTAGTATTGATATAATTGAATGGCCATCTGGAATTTGGTAGTTTTGTTTGATGATGTTGCATTGAAGCGGATTTTATGTCACCTCGGGCTCTTTTTCTGTGGATACATGTACTAAAGTGCATCAACACTCACGGCCTAAATTGGAACGTCCAATAAACTATAATATCCAGCAGCAACGCACAGTGCGCCATCAGCTGTCCACATCACTAATTATGCAACATTGTCATCCACTAAAAATATTTAAAAACATTTTGTAGCACATGCACACCTCAATTTATAACTGTTCCATCTCCAATGGTCTGTTGTACATGCATACTTTTTGATCACACATAATTACCGCTGAAAATAATGACTTTCATTTATAGAAAATTTGTCTAAAATTAATCTTTAAAATCCCGCAGCAATGCACGGGGAAATTATCTAGTACTCCCTCTCTCTCAGTTTACAGGGCGTGCGCGCACCTCTAGGTCGTTAATTTGACCAACCTAATACAAGTTATATATTACAAAAAATATACCAATATAAATTTCAGATGTTCTATTTTTAAAATGTATAATTTTTGTGTTATATATTTTATACTTCTTCTCTCTCAGTTTACAGGGCATGCGCGTACCTCTAGGTTGTCAATTTGACCAACCTAATACAAGTCATATATTATAAAAAATATACCAATATAAACTTCAGATGTTCTATTTTCAAAAGATATAATTTTTGTGTTATATAGTTTATATTAGGGTGATAAAATTGGCAACCTAGGTATACGCATAGGACTTATAAACTGTGACGGAGGGAGTATTAGGATGGTAAAATTGGCAATCTAGGTATACGCGTAGGACTTGTAAACTGTGACGGAAGAAGTATTACATAATGAGGGAAGACTTTAATCGTGCACTGGTCAGGAACACATTCATAGCCTCCGACGTCGAGACAATTCTTGCTATACCATTATGCACCAGACCGATTTACGACTTTTGGACATGGATCCACGGCCCTAAAGGCATTTTTTCGTGAGATCACTTATCATATGCTGGTCACAATGAAGATCCGGCGGGAGGTGTGGCTAGAGGGCCGAGGAGATTCGTCCAATGCTGAAATGGAGCAAAAATCTTGGTGAAATATGTGGAAGGATTAATTGCCCTAAAAAATCAGAATTTTTCTTTGGAGACTAGCACAACAATCTATCTCATGAGCGGACCTGCTCCATTACCATAACATGACAACCACAAGTAATTGTGCTCTACATGAAGGCGAGGACTCATGACGAAATTCATTGATGGAATGCACTATGTCTAGACGCGTTTGGCCCCTTGAAGACGAGAATTTTGTGGGTATCATCATCAACACAACTGAACTAGACGCAAGACGATGGATTTTTTTTCTAGCATGGAGACACTCCCGCACAATGACTTGATCCAGGTGCTGGTAACCCTATGAGAAATTTGTGTTAGGATTAATTAATATGTGTTAATTAAATGGGTTAATCCCTGCTTTATAGGAACCGACCACAGTTGTCTTTTGGCAACAGTCACGACGGTTGCTCGCATCCCCCTGTATAGGGAGTGCGGCGTCGCAGAGGCCGAGCGTCAGGTAGCTCGGTATCCCACTCGTGAAAATATGCTTTATGATTCACTTCTGTCAGGTTTTTCTGAGACATACGGCCCAATATACAGGTACGGGAATAGTGCAAATCGTATGCTGGCTCCCTAGACGAGTTAATGACATGTTACAGTTCGATGCGTGTGGTGAAGCAGTGAGTTGACTGCTCGAAATCAATATACTAGCAAGCAGCAAAAAGTATCAATTTTATAAGCATCCAGACGTCTCACCCATCGCAGTCTGTTACAGCCATGGTTGTCCTTGGCGACTTTCAAACGTGCGTATGCGTATTTCTTTTTTTAAGACAAAAATCCTCTAATTAGTGTACAATTCACCATGCCAATGACACCCTACAACCGACGAGTAATAAAAACTCTAATTAGGATAAGAGCATCTCAAAGGGGACGCTTAAACGCCTCGCAAGCATCCGGACCGCACTGTTCGGACGCGGTTTGCCATCTAACGTAATCCCGCATCGGTCTGCAGACGCATCTGGACATGTGTATTTCCACAAGTCGGAGACAAACAAAGAGAAGCTTTGTGGGAGTCCAAACATTCTTCTGGCCAATCAAAAGCCACCATGTGCCCTTTCTCTGTTCGGATGGCGCAAGGACGTTCCTAATTTTTTTTTGCTTTAGCGGAAACTACTTTTAATCCATGCAATATTTGGTGGAAACTACTTTTAGTCCACATAATATTTGGCGGAAGCTATAGATTAGCCGTACTAAGCATACATGTAATTTGACGGAAGGTGTTCATGTTTTTTGACGAGGTAATATTTAAACAAACTTGATTTAGCGGAAGGTGTGCATATGATTTGGTGGAAGGTAATATTTAAGGAAAGTTTATTTCGCGGAAGGTGTGCATGTAATTTGGCGGAAGGTAATGTTTAAATAAAGTTGATTTAGCGGAAGGTGTGCATGTGATTTGCCAGAAGGTGATATTTAAGAAAAGATTATTTGGTGAAAGGTGTGCATGTGTAATATTTAAGGATTATCCACACCCAAACCCTATGTGTGCAATGTTGATGTACAATTAGATGTTAGATCTTGATCGAAGTAATTACCACAATTGAAAGTATTGTCCATCAGGCATCACATAGAACACTCTTGTTCGTTTGTTTAGTTTTTCTTCTAAGTGTTTCTCTATTTTGACATTGCTAATCTCCCAAAGTACAACATTTAAGTAAAAAACTGTTTTATGAGCAAATTATTGTCTAGAGGACCTGTGATTAGGGTGTTAATAAACGTGGATCTTCAAGAAACCCTCCCTGACAAAACTCTTCTTCATCAATAGTCTCAATAATGGCGACCTGTAAAAAGAAGTGATGGCCCATCAAATCACTAGTCAGCCCACGGATTGGCCAAATTGGATGAAGAGACGCTGCCTCGCCTATGTCAGATACCTATCCCTCCTACCAGGGGCCTATCATGGAATACGCTAATATACGGCCTTTCATGCCACGCTGGAAAAGGCTATACGGCTGACAACACACATCCCGATACTGGTTTAGTATGGTGGATTCCAAGCACCCCTGACTAAAAAAGGGTGTTTGGATTCAAGGGACTATTTTTAGTCTGATTAAAAATAGTCTTTTTTAGAGGCTAAAGTTCCAAGCACCCCTGACTAAAGAAAGGACTAGTCTTGAGGCTAAATTTTTGTAGTCATATGAAACCTACTAAAATATGTATTAGCCCTCTCTCTCCTCATTTAATTCCTCTCCTTTAACATATGCGAGTTCTGGATTGGAGGGTTTGGAGGATAATAAATGCTCAATAACTTGATTTTAGTTTCTTTAGTATTTGGATCCAAACATGGGTAAGGCTAACAAGTTTTAGTCCCACTATTTTTAGTCATGGGATTAATACGTATTCAAGCATCCTCCGAGCTACCTGCAGACCGGCCTCTGCAACGTTTTATGGCTGTATGGGCGCCTATTGAGAAGGCGTCCCTTGGCTTTGTATAAATAGTAGCACTCTCATCAATAAAGACATTCATTTTGCTTCATTTGATTACAACACGATTATCAGCACGCTCACATCTGAGCGAGAAGAAGTAGACGAGGAAGAACACCAAAAGGTGAGAAATACAATGCCTGTGCTTCTTTCTCTCTTCCTGCTACTCCTTCGCGACTAAGGCTGCCGCCGCCGTTCCACCGCGCGCCACCGCCGCTTCCGGCGTCAAGTTTCCGGCGTGGAGGTTGGAACCGGCGCCGCCTCAACCGTGCAAACGCCCGTCGTCGTTTCAACGGACGTCGCTACGGTGATGGAGGCTACCGCCGCCACGGTGAAGGAGGGTATCGCACCTCTCGTCGTCACCACCAGAACACTGCGACGGCCGCGCAGCAGTCTGTCGCGCCGCTGCCGGTGCAGGCACTTGGGCCGGCCGTGCAGCCTATGAAACCGGCGGTTCCTGCCTGGCTCCTGAATGGTCCTACGGCGCCAATGCTTGAGGACGTCGACCAGGAACTCGAGGCCTCGCGGCCGCCGGGATGCTGCTAGTACCACGGTTGGGGCCCGTGTCCGTGTCGTGCGCCTACGGCCGCCGACACCGCGCCGGACTCTGCTGCCTCCAATGGAGACAAGCGCCCTGGATGCACCTCGCGTGCAGGTTCGCGAGGGCGACGCGCTCGCCTTCATGTCCGCATCGACCGGAGCCACCGTCTTCAACTTCGGCTCTGGCGCGAACGGCTCCTCCAACCACACGCGGTTGTCGATGTTGACGCCGTCGCGCCGCGCCTGCCGACCCCGACGCCGGCCACTCCTCCGCCCTCGCCTCGCACGAGCGCTCGCCGTCGGCTCATAGGCTCTCGGCGTCCCGCTGGCAAGCCCACCGTCGAGCGGCCACTCCGGCCGCTCCGGCACATGGAGCCCTGCTGCGCTTCGCCTTCTTGGACTTGCGAACGGCACCCACAGCCCCCGCGACTCTCCCTCCGAGGATGAGCATGGCGAGAGTTCTTCTCGCCGCCGGTGATGCGTCGTGAGGATTAGATTGAGAGATTAGGGATTGCCTGGGGAATCGGCCGGTCGTCTCCTTATCCCTTCACCAGGCTGGGAAGCAATAAGTGGCATGTGCGTGTGTAGGTGTGTGGCAGGGGGCAATCAGGCTCCAGGAGGACATGTGCATGCGATAGAAACAATGCTCACCAGTACTGGCAGTACTAGTTTGGTTTATCGGCCACATACTGTATGTGATAACAGTAGTTCTAGCAGAGTTAGTCTGTTTTAGACATGTTAATTCAGTACATCTATTTTAGTACTGATTTCTGTTGAGTATGGATGTATTCCAGATCTTAAGTTGATGTAATACAACTTCACGTTTATTATGTGTTGAGATTAATTACATCCATTTGCAATAGAATTTTTTTTAATCTCTTGCAAAAATAAATTCAGTACCTCTGTACTATTGTTTCTCCGATGAGTATGAGGTATTCTGGAATATTTATATGATGCATCTATTTCCATGTTAACCACATGTCGAGATTGATACATCAATTTGTAATTGAGATTTTTAATTTCTTGCAAATACGAATGCAAAATTCAAGGTGATTTCTTCAAATTGATGCTTGAGATCACAAGGTAGTCATATGGATCTACTGCCTACGCAGATTATCGATGACTACTGATAAAGCCTATATTTTGCCGTTTCGACATTATGATTGCTTTACAGAGTGCTCTTCCACACTTTTTACTAAGTCATGACATAAGGCATTAGGAATGAGTATTTATTGATTTCATCAGATTATACTTCCTAGTGCTGCGAGATCTACTCCCTTTAGAAGATTATTTGCAAGATGTCATACTTAGCAATTTGAAGTTCACACTAATGGTTTCAAGATAACTTCTTGAAATACCCATCAATTTTATAAAATTCATTGCAATACTAACCATGATGGTCTTTAATTTACTACTCGTAAATTAATTATCTTTGGTTTGCCTCTTTTAAGTAATCGATGGCTACATAATTTGAGGCTCTTGCCCTCCATGGCCACAACTTATAAGCGGGTCATGAATATCAAGATCAGTCTTGCCTCCCATGGAATAGCGCGTGCAATCCAAGCCATGCCATCGGGGCACAAAGGACCTCAAGGGTAATGGTTTGAAACCCACTTCAAATCCTCAACATGACACCATCAAGCTGTCACGGGACCCTATGAGCATGGAGAACATTAAGGTTGAATATGCATCAACTGACATGTTTGGAGACGACATTTAGTCCCTCAATCTCCTCTGTGATCTATTTATTTATGTCCATTTCTGATGTTCTAATATGAACATGACTATTGTTGTCATCATGTATTCTATATATCCGACAGTGATTTTCTTGAGAATCTTCATGTCTATATATAGATTTCTACGGGGGTCAATCTGATGAAAGATGATTTGTGCCTTGTGGACATATGCACCATGAACTCTATACTCAGGGAAGTGAAATGTTTCCACTCTCGTTGAGAGAAAGGAGATATTTTAAAATCGCTAGACATGATGAGGTATTTGTTGGCTCAACTCGAGTCATATTTACTGTCCCTGTGGGTACTCGAGTAACGTCAGGATGCTTTATTGCTTCTGGGTTTAACTTGTACCCTACTAAACTATAGAGGTATCTGTCGAAATAGTTTCCATGGTGAAACTTATGGTGACAACAAAGATGAATATCTTCTCTTGATATGACAAGCACATTCTCTATGTATCATCATGGTTGCACTACACATACTACAAAGCCCGTAGCACATGTTGCGTACGAGATAGTTTCCAGAGTGTCTTTTGCATGACAACCTTGGCATTCCTGCTTTGGTCATCATTGACATTGGGTCGAAACCGAAACTATCAGCAATTCCAATGGTTTATGATTATTATGATGCTAAATTCTAACAATATTTGAATTATGTGTGCACTACATGTGACACAGGGAGGCAAATTTTAAGGCTTGCACACCTTAAAGTGTATGCTGAACCACTCAGACTCCTTGAATGCATCAAGTCGAGGTAAGTGGCTCTTCCCATCCATTGACTAGACTATTCAGGTATTCCATGGTTCTAAAAGACATATCTGCATGATGGTCTTAAGTGTGTGCTTTATTCACACGAAACCATTGGCTCATTATCCTGACATCGATTTCAAGCAAATCGAATGGATAACATTGCAGAATTCTCCTTGAGTGCCTTCTCTATGGCCCTTGGATTGAAGTTTAGCAATTTGTCCTAATGTCTAGACTCAAAATGGTTTGGTAAAATCCTATTCAAAGAGTTAAGCTCATTGCATTATCTTTACTTTGGAATTGCAATTTACCAACTTTACGTTGGAGTCATGCTGTCTTACACACTCATGACCAAACTGCATAATATTATTCCCCTTTTATCTTTGATACATGGAAATCTATCAAGTATTTCCTATTCGCGGTAATTCGGTTACACACCGATATCACCACCCCGACCTACATCATTGGCTCCTCAACATGTAGTTGGGATCTATGTGAGGAATAACCGTATTACCGTCAATACCTCAAGCCCCTCACATGGAGAGTTATTCAAGGCCAGTATGTTGATTCAATGAGGAACATTTCAAGGCATTAGGGGGAGATTTCAAGTACCATAAAGAATGCCAGGAAATTAGTGGAATGTTCAACACATTTCTGCCTCAAATCCGCGTACTCAAAAGATCTGAACCATGCGTTCAGAAGATCTGCAACACATTGCAAATAACCTGTCAGATTCATTTACTGACTATAAAGGTGTCACACAATTCTATAATCCTGCAAAAGTATGCTTGAAAGAGTGAAGATACCAGCAAAATCCACTCCACTCCCTGTTCAAAGCAACATGGGGAGATGTATGGCAGAAGTACATCAGGATTCAGCTTCTCGCAAGTAAGGATATCAAGGCCTGTGAATCAGTAAATGCGTACACCCAGTGGATGGGAAACCTCCACCAACCCAGGTCATAGTGCACACAATGACCGGGACATCGGAATACCCGACTCAATCACATTGGGAAATCGCGAGTAATCACCTTGGGTAACGGTATTTCCATCAACTATATATTGATATATATATTCTAGAGAAACATATAACTGAAAGTCTACAATTGTCGACATACATTTCTCAACTAGATTGAAAAAACCTTTCAAGTGATTCAGATCCAAAGACCATGGCCATGGCAAAGTGTGAACAACACTCGGACTGAACTCAAGCAAAGGGTATAATCTAGGTAGAAATAATCTTGCTCGATAATGGGAAGGTATTCATAAGCAATACCTACACCAGTTTTCTTCTGGAAACAGAATTGAGAACAACGAGGTGGTGAAACAAAGAGCAAGTATTGTAGCACAAGGGTTCAAGCAGACACCCAACTATTCTCCAGAGGTGGAATCTCATTCCGATAACTTATATCATTGGTAGTTCAAAATCATCTATCTTTGCAGTTGATAGATGTAGTGATTACATACCCATGTAGATCACTAGATTCAGACATACATGATTGATTTCCAATGGAATCTCAATTCTGAATCGAAATACAAAATGCAACATGCATTGTGTAAAATCGGTAAGTCACCATACGACTTATTGTTGTCGGCACATATGGTACAACCGACGTAGTGAGATCCTTATACACAAGGATTTCTCCTACAATGATGATTATCCATGTTTGTATGTCTGCAATGACGACACATGTAATCTCTAAATGACGGAGTTTAAAATGAAGGATTTGGGTAAACCAAAATACTGCTCGTTACTACAACTTGAGCACCTTCATTCATACATTATGGTATACTATATTGTTTATATCCGTAATATATTAGAGAAATTCATTGTGGACAAATCTTATCCATCGTTAACTCTCATGGTAGTTCATGCTCTAGACGTAGAGAATGATCTATTTAGACCAAGAGATGATGGAAATGAGATATTGGGACTTAATGTTCCATAATGCCATTAGATCCACCAAACACAATTAGTTGGGACTCAAGAATATCTATCGATATCTCCAAAGTCATCAAACATCTTGTCCTAGGTTTTCAGTTTCACAGAAATGTGAACACGGATATCATTGGATACATCAATCAGACCCCCACCATGTCAGATCGTAGACAAGCTTAGTGTTCCTACTTGGTGTGGTAGCCCTCTCATGAAGAGTCTTCAAAACAGACCCCATGGCTACACCCACCAATCATTATCACAATGATAATGTTTCTTGTGTTGCCCGGATGCAAACAGGTTACATAATAAGCAATATCGCTATATTGCATATCTTGCAAGTCAAATCATGCGACTGGTTTGTTCACCAAGTCTCTACCAACTTATACATTCCAGAAATATGTTCATGGAGTTGGTATTTGACGGCTTCGGAATATGCAAGAATCAGGGGGAGTATCTTCCTGAATTGTTCCTGTTAAAAGCATCATATTATACTCTTTTTCCCTTCATGAGTTTACTTTATAGGTTCTCATAAAGGTTTTTAATGAGGTAATATCAACACAAGACCGTATGTCATATTTTCTGTTTTCCCCACGGGGTTTTTTAAGAAAGTATATACGACATATTTATTGTCCTCTAAACTCTATGGGCTTTCTCGTATTGAGTTAAAAGAGACAATAATCATTATATGTTGCATCATTTTCTCCTTATTTTTCCCACCGGGTTTGAAGGAGTTTTAGCAACATATCAAACACTTTGCTCCTCACATTTTTCCCACAGGGTTTTTGGAGGAGTCTTTAAGAAGATGGTGATGCTTACAAAGTACAAGCTGTGATTAAGAGGAGTGTTAGGATTAATTAATATGTGTTAATTAAATGAGTTAATCCCTGCTTTATAGGAACCGACGACAGTTGTCTTTTGGCAACAGTCACGACGGTTGCTCGCATCCTCCTGTATGGGCGCCTATTGAGAAGGCGTTCCTTGGCTTTGTATAAATAGCAGCACTCTCATCAATAAAGACATTCATTTTGCTTCATTTGATTACAACAATTTGGCACACAAGGAGGAAGGCCTTCCACGAAAATGAATTCCAAAGTCCCGGTGCCACTCATGCATTCATTGATCGTTTCATAGCCGATTTAGTAGCCACCAAACCTGCACATGCTCCACCATATAACCAGGCTCATCATGGTGCTACATCGAGATGGGTGCCACCTCTAGTGGGCTATAGCAAAATCGAAGTGGATGGAGCTGTGTCCTGGTCCTATAGGTAGGGTGCGGTGGGCACAATTTGCAACAGCAGTGAAGGAGCTTACCTGGGTGCCTCATGATCGTGTTTGATGGGATATCTGATCCAGCATCTTTCGAGGCACTGGCCTGTCGAGAAGCAATGGAACTGGTTGTTGATCTATTACATGCGCATATTTATAGTAGGATCTGATTGCAAGAAGGTGGTCTCAAATATATCTCAAGGCAATGGTGGCAAGCATGGTCACATTATCCGGAAAATAAGCTCATGTCTTTAGATTTCTAGCATGTTTTCTTTGTTTTTGAAGGTAGGGCTTCAAACATCGAGGCACATAGTCGCCGGCGGAGCTATGACAAGACCAAAAGGGCCGTGGCCCACCCAGATCTGGAGCAAAAAAGAAATTTACATGAAGTCCAGCCATAACAATGTATTGATTTTTACTACGGAGTAGCCCGTTTATACTATCTTGCCCGCCAACTTTTTTGGGTAACTCCGCCACTGCACATAGTCTTGCTAAGTACGTGCTTAGTCTCTCTCCTGGATGTCATGTGTGGCTCCTTCAACCTTCTGATGTCCATTGTATTTCTCAAAATTTTCTTGAGCAATAAATAAAATGTGTGGTTAGCCTAAAAAAGCTTTGTTAACAAAACTCATCGTAGAAAAATAATCTTATATTATGTTTCCATTTTCCAGGATGAACAATAGTCATTAGGAATCGGTGTATTCTTTTTTTCCAAAATCGCGGGCACTGAGTATGCACAGAGAAAAAGAACACGTGATGCATGTGCTCTAATAGGTCTTTCACACGTACATAGTTATTGTAGTCTAGCACAAAGAAAATTACTTTTCATAGCATGTCCCTTGTATTGAGTCTGTTGTAGAGAAGATGTTAAAAGTAAATATTTTTTTATGACACCAGGTGTTCCATAGCCAAATGAAAGCCAGTGGCATTTCCTGTTGTCCTATCAACAAATGTCTGGAAAGTTGCTCGGACTTCTTTCACCTTTCGCAAGGCGACAAGGGCCAAATTTTCCTTCCATTGTTCTCTCCCGGCGAGCCTGTGAATTTGTCTTTCCATGGTGGTGCCTTGGCTCCAGCTAGTAGATAGGCTAGGCTTGTAATCCTTGTAGGGGCGGTGTTCTGACAGATGGTGACGTTTCTTCTTTGAGTCAGTCTTTCAGGCTCCGGCCTTCTTTAAGTTCGTCTGTCGGTATGGATTAGATAGAGCTTCGGCGTAGATTTCCGCCAGCTCCTCGGGGCGCCGAGGTTAGGGTTTCTCTTTGTGCATATGCAGTGGCCAGATTTCATGTCAGGTTCTTCAGATCGATTCAAGAGTTTAACAACGGTGATTGTGGCTCTAGGGTGCTGGTCCTGAGGGGCACATGCACGAAGACTTTCTCAGCTTCTGTCAATAAGGTTAGACCGGCACCAGAATGAGAGCAACGATAGCGGCGTGCTCTGGCAGTGGTAGTGGTCGATCAGTGGTCTAGGGACCTCGATGTAATTTTATTATGTTAGTTACGTGTTCTTTGTACTTCTACGTAGTGTACCTTTATAATAAATTAGAGTCATTTTGAAAAATGTATGGAAAGTTGGATGTATCCCAAGAACCATCAGAGGTCATGAAATTTAGAAAATGCTTCTCAAGTCACCGAGATGGAGAAGATTCTCGCGGTGTACCTATAACTTTAAATTGGTCACTGATGTACGAGTGACGGAAAAGTAGGCCCAAATCACAGTTTGACCTTTTTAGGAAACTTTAGCATAGTCTGCACCCTTTTAGATTTTTTAGCATGATATGACCTTTTGGGTACCGCCAAGGCTTGTGGCATTTCTGCCCCATCTAGACACGGTAAACTTGCGGATGTTTTTACCCTGAATAGATGTGGTCATGGGGCACATGTTACTGGAAACGCCATAGGCCCTGGCATTTGTTCCTGAGGAAGAAACACGAGGGTCCGTGGCGTTTCCAGTAATGCGCCCTAGAGTGGCATTTCTGCCCTGCCATGTAGGAGGTCAACGACTACTCGACCAGGTCGTGCCAAGCTAGAAACACTGACATGTTTGGCATGTCTAGGTGGGAGAGAAACGACACAAGCCTTGACACTGAACAAAAGGGTCAGATTGTGCTAAAAATCTAAAAGGATTCATATCATGCTAAAGTTTCCTAACAAAGTCAAAATAGTGATTTCGGACGAAAAAGTACTCAAAGCCACTTTAAAGTTGGCTATATAACTTTTTAAAATTGTGGTTAGAAAAAACTTGTGTGATGTCATTTGCATGCACTATTTATTTAGTGAAAGTTCAGACATTAAGTTGATTTTAGTCCTTTCCGCTAAATAAAGAGTTGATTTCAGCCCTACCACGATACTTTACCTCACACAAGCTATGTTGCCAATCGAGGTGCAAGCTATCACATCGTTAGATGGTTATGAAACAGTAATTCTCAAAAAATATAAGATATGACCTACGAAAGGGGACGGAGGAAGGCTTAGACTATAGAGGGTGTTTGATTGGACTTTAACTTGGCTTTTGCATTTTGGCTTATATGCCAAAATGCTCCTACTTATGGGGTTTTGGCTTTGGCTGTGGCTTTTGGCCTATTTAGAGACAAATGCCAAAAGCCAAAGTCGAAAGCCCCTAAATAGGAGTTTTTTGGCTTATAAGCCAAGGTGCAAAAGCCAAGGAAAAGCCCAACCAAACACCCTCTATAGCAGGTAGCCGAATAAGCCATAGAGCTCTCTGCTTCTTCACCTTGTCAACTAGATGACTAACACATTGTTGATGGAATGTTTTGCAATATATTTTAGTATTCTTAGGATAGTAAAACTTCACCTAAATGGACTCCTTAATAACAAAGATACATTAAGCTAATATTAGGTACAAAGTACAATCAAGAACATGACGCGCCTAACAAGCAGTGCTATCTCACATGTATTTTATGATGAAATGTTGTTAACTCAGATCCTCTGCGACGTTCCCATTAAGGTTCCTTGTCGGTGTGACTTGGGAGGAGGGTGTGCAAATGGCCACCTGGGCTTTGCACAACCTCCTATTGGTGATCATCCAATGGCATGTACAGGCGGCAGAGTGACCGATGGGGCCGACGATGGTGATTGCTTGTTGGTCATGCTCATGACTTGGTTGTCAGGCTTCGTGTGGTAGGCTGACCTCATGCCCCCCAGCCATTGCGACATATCCTGGTGGATATCTGCCTTCTTCCAGCTATGGCCGGGTTGTGCACAATATATGTGATGGTGTTAGCATGCTTCATGTCTGTGATGGCAGATCAGGCATCTTAACAAATGTCCGATGTGTAAAGTTCATCTTGATCTGCGATTTCAGTGTTGATCGGGGTATTGCAGCAAGACTTTTTTTGAATTAAATCAAAAGTATATTAATTAGAAATAACCAGTCTGAAGTCTAAGAAAATCTAGGTAATCTAGCAAGTTCATGAGCTACTTTATTTGCCTCTCTATTACAATGTTCGAATCTAGTCATAACAAAATTACAGGCATAGTGAAAATAGTCATAAAAAATTGCCGCCACCGCACTCGCCGATTGTCCTCTATCCTGCATCATCTCAATCACCTCCAGATTGTCTAAGTTAATGATTAGGTGATTACACCCCGCCCTTTGCGCCAATGTTAGGCCAAATTTGAGAGCTAAGGCTTCTGCCATCACAACATTCGCACAGTAGTCAATCTTTCCATTTCCTCCCGCAATAATCCTACCTTTTTCGTCTCTTAAAACTGCCCCCATCATACCCTTCAGCATGTCATGATCAAAAGAGGCATCAACATTAAGTTTCACAAAAACCCTAGGAGGACAGTACCAACCCCCCTCTGAAGGCACACGTGCTCCCTGGGTGATTTTGGTAATTAATGTCAACATATCTCTTGTTGGACTAATACTTCTATCTAGTATATTTTAGATGAGTTCAACAGTGGAGTGGCTTGGACAAGAGGATGTGGAGCCCCTTCAAGATGCTAAGGACAAGGATTGGCAAAAGCCTAAGACTCTTCATTTTCATTTTAGTGATCCAAGATCACATTGAGTCCATAGGAAAGCCAATACTATTAAAAGGGCATGAGGGGTTGCTTAACGGCTTGCTTGCTCAAAGTGCTTAGTGATATGCTCCAAAGCCCTCAACCATTTTCTCATTTCCACATATGTCCCAAACCAAAAGTCAAACTCAGCCCCACCAATTTGATCTATCCGGCACCACCGAGTTCATTTGACATAGCCATTGCCAGAAACCCTAATCAGTTCAGTCTCACCGATGGGATCTCGGTCTCACCGAGATGGGCTTGCAAACTCTCTGTTGCCTTTTGCAATTATTTCGGTCCCACCGAGTTTGCTTGACCAACTCTCTATTTTGCTTATTGCCAAAATCGGTCTCACCGAGTTCATGTGATTGGCCTCACCGAGATTACATTATGCCCTAACCCTAATGAAATCGGTCCCACCGAGTTGACATGTCGGTCCCACCGAAAATCCTAACGCTCAGATTTTGAACTAAATCGGTCTGACCGAGTTTAACTATTCGGTCCCATCGAGTTTTGTAAATTGTGTGTAACGGTTAGATTTTGTGTGGAGGCTATATATATACCCCTCCATCCATCCTCCATTCGTGGAGAGAGCTATCAGAACGTGCCTACACTTCCACCATTCATTTTTTGAGAGAGAACCACCTACTCATGTGTTGAGACCAAGATATTCCAATCCAACTACAAGAATCTTGATCTCTAGCCTTCCCCAAGTTGCTTTACACTCAAATCATCTTTCCACCAAATCCAAATCTGTGAGAGAGAGTTGAGTGTTGGGGAGACTATCATTTGAAGCACAAGAGCAAGGAGTTCATCATCAACACACCATCTATTACCTTTTGGAGAGTGGTGTCTCCTAGATTTGTTAGGTGTCACTTGGGATCCTCCGTCAATATTGTGGAGTTGAACTAAGGAGTTTGTAAGGGCAAGGAGATCGCCTACTTCGTGAAGATCTACCAAAGTGAGGCAAGTCCTTCGTGGGCGATGGCCATGGTGGGATAGACAAGGTTGCTTCTTCGTGGACCCTTTGTGGGTGGAGCTCTCTGTGGACTCGCGCAACCATTACCCTTCGTGGGTGGATCCCTCCGTGGACTCACGCAACCGTTACCCTTCATGGGTTGAAGTCTCCATCAACGTAGATGTACGATAGCACCACCTATCGGAACCGCGCCAAAAATCTTCGTGTCTCTAATTGCGTTTGCACACTCCAATCCCATCCCTTTACTTTCTTGCAACTTGCATGCTTTACTTTCCACTGCTCATATACTCTTGCCATGCTTGCTTGAAATGTAATGTGAATGTTTGTGCTAAAACTCCACCTTAACTTGAAGAAATTAAAAACTGCTACTTTTCTTTTTAAGGGTCTAATCACCCCCCTCTAGACACCTCTTCTCGATCCTACAATTGGTATCAGAGCTTTGGTCTCCATTGCTTTGGTTTAAACACCATTAGAGGAAGATGGACGAGTCTACGTTGGGGAGTCTTAGACGTAGAGTGCCTATACGTGATAGAGAGTTCTTTCATGAGTGGAAAAATGAGATGCTTGAGATTTTCAATGAATATCACTTGAACAAGTACATTACTAGCCCTTGTGCATCCCTTGTTGACCCTTTGCATCCTACCCTTGATGAGTCTATTGACATGATTCGCAACCTTAGATCTGTCAATCTTATTACTAGAGGTTTACCTAGAAATTTGTTTAGTTGCTTGCCTACTCTTGATTGTGCCTACAACATATGGAGATTTCTTGAGGAACTATTCCCAAACTATTACTTGCAAAACTTAGATGAGATTCTTCATAAGTATATTGCCTTGAGTAAGATGAATTCCAATGATCCTAAGTTTGATGATTGTTTATTTGAGCTTCGTGACCTTATGTGCGCCAAAGGAGATGTTGTAATCATTAGTAATATCATCTCCGAAGCCATTAGAATTCATAAAGATGAACATTGTGATGATCATTTATCTAATGAATCACTCTCTCTAGGAATGGATGAATCACAAGACGATGTTGAACATGGATACTATGATGAGGATGATGATAGTGACTTTGATCTCGATGAGTCTATGAGACATTTTGGTCTTATGGCTAATCTTCGCGGCTACATGGCTGGAGGAAAGGAATGGGTTCTTGATAGTGGATGTACCGATCACATGACCAGAGACAAGGATATGTTTCGTGAGCTTGTTGAAAACGACGACCCTTGAAAGTATGTCACTTTTGGTGGCAACTCAAAGGGTAAGGTGGTTGGCCTTGGTAAGGTGGCCATTTCACATGATAGCTCCATACAAAATGTTGTGCTCGTCGAATCTCTTGGCTATAATTTACTTTCCGTATCTAGACTAGCTGACTTTGGCTTCAATGTTCTATTTACTGAAGTAGACTGCCAAGTGTTTCATAGAGATAATCATAAAATGGTCTTTACCGATATTCGTATAGGTGATCTTTACCTTGTTGACTTCACTAAAAAGGCCCAACCTAGAACTTTCTTAATTGCTAAATCCTCTAAAGGCTGGTTGTGGCATAGAAGGTTAGGTCATGTGGGCATGCAAAATCTTGATAAGCTTATTAAAGGTGATCATATCCTTGGAGTGAAAGATGTTATATTTGATAAGGATAGATTGTGCAGTGCTTGTCAAGCAGGAAAACAAGTTGGAGGAAGCCACCTCGTGAAGAACATCATGACCACGAGAAGACCGCTCGAGCTACTTCATACAGATCTCTTTGGTCCCAATGCCTATAAAAGTCTAGATGGAAACTCATTTGGTCTAGTCATTGTCAATGATTTTTCAAGATTTACGTGGGTGTTCTTTCTTGATGATAAATCGCAGGTCCAAAAGATCTCAAGAACTTCGCTAGGAAGTCCCAAAATCAATTTGAAGTGAAGAACAAGAAGGTTTGCAGCGACAATGGAACGGAGTTCAAGAACGCAAATGTGGATACCTTTCTTGACGAAGAAGGGTTTCACACGAGTTCTCGGCTATGTACACGCCTCAACAAAATGGAGTTGTTGAGAGGAAGAACCGGACTCTTATTGAGATGGCGAGAATGATGCTTGATGAGTATAAGACGCCAAAACACTTTTGGGCGGAAGCGGTTGAGACAGCTTGTCATGCAACAAATCGTTTATATCTCCACAAGCTACTCTGCAAGACGACATATGAGCTTCTCACCGGTGACAAACCCCAAGTTGGATACTTTCAAGTATTCGGCTCAAAGTGTTACATTCTTGATAAGCATTGTCGTTCTAAATTTGCTCCTAAATATCATGAGGGTTTCCTACTCGATTATGGCTCAAACTCTCACACCTACCGTGTCTACAACAATTTCACCCGAAAGGTTGAAGAGATGGTAGATGTGAAGTTTGATGAATCTAATGGCTCGCAAGTAGAGAAATTGCCAATTGATGTAGGAGACAAAGACCCTTCAGAAGCAATCCAATACTTTTCTATTGTCAAGATTCGTCCAACGGAGGTGAAGGAGAGTACCTCGTTCGTCCAAGTGGAAGCTTCTACCTTATGACAAGGTGAACCAAGAGTTGACACAAAGGCATCCACAAGTGGGACACAGCAAGATGAAGAAAATGAGGAAGTACACCAAGATGAACCTCGTCAACCTCCTTCTCCACCTTGACAAGAGAATGACAACGTAAACAACGAAGAAGGCCAAGAAGAAGAACAAGATGATGAAGAAGATGTTCCACCCCGACCTAAACAAAAGCTCTCACGAGTTCGAGCAAGAGTCTCAAGAGACCATCCCGTCGAACAAATCTTCAATGATATCCAAAACAGGAGAATTACTCGCTCTAAAACTCGTTTGGCAAATTTTTGTGAACATTATTCATTCATCTCTAGCATTGAACCTATGAAGGTTGAAGAAACATTGGAAGATCCGGATTGGATAAATGCCATGCATGAAGAGCTACACAACTTTGAGAGGAACCAAGTGTGGACATTGGTCGAGCAGCCCGACAACAACCACAACATCATCGGTACCAAATGGGTGTTTCGCAACAAGCAAGACGAAGACGGACAAGTTGTTCGCAACAAAGCACGTCTCGTCGCCCAAGGCTACACTCAAGTCAAAGGTATGGACTATGGTGAGACATATGCCCCCGTTGCTAGACTTAAGTCCATCCGCATCTTACTTGCCTATGCAAATCACCATGATATTACCTTGTACAAAATGGACATTAAAAGTGCCTTCTGATAACCCACAAGTATAGGGGATCACAATAGTTTTCGAGGGTAGAGTATTCAACCCAAATTTATTGATTCGACACAAGGGGAGCCAAAGAATATTCTCAAGTATTAGCAGTTGAGTTGTCAATTCAAGCACACCTGAAAGACTTAATATCTGCAGCAAAGTATTTAGTAGTAAAGCAGTATGGAAGTAACGGTAACGGTGGCAAAAGTAACACTAGCAGTTTTTGTAGCAATCGTAATAGTGGCAACGGAAAAGTAACTAAGCAAAAATCAATATGTGAAAAGCTCATAGGCAATGGATCAATGATGGATAATTATGTCGGATGCGATTCCTCATGCAACAGTTATAACATAGGGTGACACAGAACTAGCTCCAGTTCATCAATGTAATGTAGGCCTGTATTCCCAATATAGTCATACATGCTTATGGAAAAGAACTTGCATGACATCTTTTGTCCTACCCTCCCGTGGCAGCGGGGTCCTATTGGAAACTAAGGGATATTAAGGCCTCCTTTTAATAGAGTACCAGACCAAAGCATTAACACTTAGTGAATACATGAACTCCTCAAACTACGATCATCACCGGTAAGTATCCCGATTATTATCACTTCGGGGTTAACGGATCATAACACATAATAGGTGACTATAGACTTGCAAGATAGGATCAAGAACTCACATATATTCATGAAAACATAATAGGTTCAGATCTGAAATCATGGAACTCGGGCCCTGGTGACAAGCATTAAGCATAGCAAAGTCATAGCAACATCAATCTTAGAACATAGTGGATACTAGGGATCAAACCCTAACAAAACTAACTCGATTACATGGTAAATCTCATCCAACCCATCACCGTCCAGCAAGCCTACGATGAGATTACTCATGCATGGCGGAGAGCATCATGAAATTGGTGATGGAGGAAGGTTGATGGTGACGATGGCGACGGATTCCCCTCTCCGGAGCCCCGAACGGACTCCAGATCAGCCCTCCCAAGGAAGATTAGGGCTTGGCGGCGGCTCCATATCGTAAAACGCGATGAATCCTTCTCTCCTATTTTTTCTCCCCGAACGTGAATATATGGACTTGGAGTCGAGGTCGGTGGAGGTCCAGGGGGCCCACGAGGCAGGGGGCGCGCGCCATGCACCCTCGTGGATAGGGTGTGGGGCCCCTAATGCTGATTCTTTCGCCAGTATTTTTTATTAATTCCAAAACGCGTCTCCGTGGATTTTCATGTCATTCCGAGAACTTTTATTTCTGCACAAAAATAACACCATGGCAATTCTGTTGAAAACATCATCAGTCCGGGTTAGTTCCATTCAAATCATGCAAGTTAAAGTCCAAAACAAGGGCAAAAGTGTTTGGAAAAGTAGTTACGTTGGAGACGTATCAACTCGCCCAAGCTTAAACCTTTGCTTGTCCTCAAGCAATTTAGTTGACAAACTGAAAATGATAAAGAAAAACTTTTACAAACTCTGTTTGATCTTGTTGTTGCAAATATGTAAAGCCATCATTCAAGTTTTCAGCAAAGATTATGAACTAAACATATTCACAATAACATTTAGGTCTCATGTTTACTCATATCAATGGCATAATCAACTAGCGAGCAATAATAATAAATCTCAGATGACAACACTTTCTCAAAACAATCATAACATGATATAACAAGATGGTATCTCGCTAGCCCTTTCTGAGACCACAAAACATAAATGCCGAGCACCCTTGAAGATCAAGGACTAACTAGACATTGTAATTCATGGTAAAAGAGATCTAGTCACAATCATACTCAATGTAAATTAATAGCAATGCATGCGAATGATAGCGGTGCTCTCCAACTGGTGCCTTTTAATAAGAGGATGATGACTCAACATAGAAGTAAATAGATAGGTTGTTATGACCGGCATATTAGGGGCTTAGCCTAGTGGGTTGTGGCCCAAGTTATCTTATCGTTATTAGGGGCTTAACCCAATTATCTTATCGTTATTAGGGTCATTTGCTTACGAGTCAAGTAAACCTCTCTATATAAGGAGAGGAGATGTATCAATCTAATCAAGCAAGAAGCAATCATTATTTGCTCGGCTTCCCTTAGGGAGTCGGGAGACCTAACCCTATCCGCCTCTTGCACCGCCGCCTCTTCTCCACCACGCAAGGACGGCGCCCAGCCACCGACCACCGCGCCCTCGGCCTCATCTTCCTCCATCTTTCCCCTACAGTCTCCGCCCTAGAACCGGCAGAACCCTAGCTCCTAACATAGGCCCTTTGCAGAGGGAATCAGGGATTTGCAGAGGTGCCAGAGCTCGAGTTTTGAAAAAGAGATAAATAATATTTTGAGTGGCATACTTTCATTGTCAATATAACAACCAAGATATCTCGATATCTTCCGTGGTACACACATTATAGGCGGTTCCCAAATAGAATGGTAAAGTTTATACTCCCCCACCACCAACAAACATCAATCCATGGCTTGTCCGAAACAATGGGTGCCTCCAACTAACAACAATCCCGGGGGAGTTTTGTTCGCAATTATTTTGATTTGAGCATGGGACTGGCACTACAAAAAAATACACTTCCGTGATGATACGTGTTTGCCACAGTAGGTCGCATTTTTTGTCATGCATGTACATCCATGACGATTTTATGACAGAATCAAGATAGTCATACATGTGTTGTCATAGAAGTGTTCCATGACATTACCAAAATTATCATCACGGAAGTGTGCACTTCCATGACGATAAATCGCGCGTCACAGAAGTGCTTTCATCAAGGGTGACCGACACGTGGCATCCACCGTAACGGAATGCCATTAAGCTATCGGGTCCGGTTTTGGATCCGATAACCCGTTAATAGCCCGGGCCAATGGGGATTTTCCATGTGTAAAATCATCATTGGCCAGAGGAAACACGTGTTGCCTCACCGTTGGGACAGATGTCATCCACTCATTGGACAGGAGGCTCCTATGATAGGTCGACAGGTGGCACGGCCCAACAATGGCCCATTCCGGTGAAAAAGGCCAGCCCGGTAAATATTAGCAAGCTGGCCCATATAAGGCCTACTTGTGTCAGGTCCATTTAAGTATACGGCCCATACGAGATGTGCCAATTCAGCCCATCAACAGCCCGTTAAAGATTTGACACCATTGCAGCCCATCGTCAGTTCGAGCCCGTTAACAGCCCGTTATATATTTGGGCTCAATATCGGCCCGATGAGATTTCGGCCTATTAACAGCCCATTCCGTGGATGGGACAATTTTCACGATGTACATCTTTCGGCCTTTTAGCGACCCATTTAAATTTTTTGCTAATTTCCGGCCCGGTGTGTCTTTCAGCCTGTTGACAGCCCATAATTAGTTAGGCCATTTGTAGTCGGACCCGAGTTTCGGCCTTTTAGCGACCCATTTAAGTGTTACGCCAATTTTTGTCCCGGTGTGTCTTTCAGCCTGTTGACGGCCCATATATCTGTTGGGCCATTTGTAGTCGGACCTGAGTTTTGGCCTTTTAACGGCCCATGCCTTTCATGGTCCAATACCAGCCCGGTTTCTCTTTCGGCCTGCTAAAGGCCCACAACACAGTTGGGCCATTTACAATACGACCAGACTTTCGGCCTCTTAGCGGCCCATGCTCTTCATGGTCCAGTACAAGTCTGTTTGTCTCTTTCGGCCTGCTAAAGGCCCACAATATAGTTGGGCCATATGTAGCCCGAACTTAGTAACAACCTGTGAAATCAATTGGGCCCACCTGTTTTACCCGCTTCGATGTCGGCCTGTTAATGACCCGGGAGTTAAGAGGGCCAACCATTAACTTTCGGCCTAGTAACGGCCCATTAAATTAATGGGCCCACTAAAGTTCGTACATGTCTTTAGGCCAAATTAGATAATTTGAGTCCATTACGACGAGCAATTATGCACAGGACCAAAACCGATCAAGCAAAGGTACGACATAGAGGGAAAAATGTTGCACATCCAGCATATATTACAGGAAATTACATCCACTGGGCAATCAAAGATTGATGCCAATGCAAATAAATGAACAGAACCTAACGATCTACAACGTCACAATCTGCAACCTCAACACGGATGACGCCCATAAGTATGTGGGCAAGTTCTTGCTGCTTTGGTACACTATCTCTGAAAACATTGATCAGTTGTTGTGTCGCACGACTCTGCACGTTTGATTCCTCCACCATTTGCATCATTCCTTCAGCCATTAATTGGTTCACAAACATACATTTTTTCTGTTGCATTTGAGACAGAGGATACTGAACAGATTCAGATGGCGATTTTGGCAGGCTTGTATTATTCATAGTGGAGAGTGTCTCGACCACTGCATCATAACATAAATTAGGAGGGGAACCAAACAGATTAATCATGAGTTATTGCCATATTACCTGGCCTAGATTTATTGGAAAGAAACAATGGGGTTGCCTTGCTGTTTTCAGAGTTTGTCTTCTTATCTTCAGCAGCCTGCACCAAATTAAGACACTAGCATTGCTATCATTGGCCAAGTCAGATAATAGGAAAGCAACATTGGCACAACGAACGTTTGGGCAACTAGCCAACACCAAATTAACACAATATGGCACAACTATCATCAGCCAGGTAAGGTAATACGAAAGCAACATTAACACAATGAATGGATGGGCAACCAGAGCAGCACTACAGTTCAGTAATGTGCATGATATGACATAGTACACTCATGCAGCTCAGTATGCAAAACTACCAGGCAGTTTTCTTTACAAAAATCAACATTGGTGCCTTTAACATTTTTCTACAACTAATTTTAGATCAGATAAAAGTTGGATTCACGCCGATTAACAAAATACATGATGATGTAAAAATATAGTGATATACAACAGGTACTTACATCAGCATTGGAGCACAGAGAATTCCCGCAAGATATTTTCTTCGAATACAATCCCAATGAAGGAAGTCTTCTATCATTGAACCTTATTTTCTAAAAGAGATATGTGTAAGAAACATGTAGAAAATATGATCAGAATGCTATAAAATTTCATGATGCGAGGATACACACACGCTTCTTAGAATGGAGTTGACATTCTTTTGCTGGAATGGAGCGGACTAGTTCTTTGGCCACCGGAATCTGCTTATTATCAGTGGGAGTTGGGTTTCTCTGTGCTGGAGCAATATCTATGAAAAATGGAGTTGGTTTATTATCTCCTGGCGTTTGGATCTTTTGCAAAGACCTGGTTTGTAACCCTTCAGATTCTAACATAGCCGTCTTCCCCTTGCATGCCTTATATAGAAGAATGGTGCTTCAATTATAAAACATGCTACAACAGAGATGAAATAGGTGCTGAAGAATATAAAGGCATGCCATATTGACATGTATTCCCTCCATCTGGAAATAAATGGATGGGTCTAGGCGTATTGCAGTTCTAGATACATCCAGTTTTATCTATTTGTGCGACATGTAATCCAGATGGAGGGAGTATGATGTAAGAGCTAGGGATACAACGGGACAACACAGTAAAAAACACTGAAAACCCACTGCAGAACCAAAGTAATCAAACCCACTGATATGAGATAGTACACTCATGTAGCTCAGGATGCAAAACTACCAGGTAGTTTTCCTTATAAAAATCAACATTGTGGCCTTCAATCATACATTTTGCTACAACTAAATTTAGATCAGATAAAGGTTAGATTCACGCCGATTAACAAAATACATGATGATGTAAAAATATAGTGATATACAACAGGTACTTACATCTACATTGGAGCACAGAGAATTCCTGCAAGAATCTTTCCTCACAGATGATACCAGTGCAGAAATTCTTCTATCTGTTAAGCTTATTTTCTAAAAGAGAGATGGGTAAGAAACATGTAGAAAATATGATCAACATGCTATACAATTTCATGATGCAAGGATATGCACACGCTTCTTAGAATGGAGTTGACATATTTTTGCTGGACTGGAGCGGACTAGTTCTTTGGCCACTGGAATCTGCTTATTATCAGTAGGAGTTGGGTTTCTCTGTGCCGGAGCAGTATCCATAAAAACTGGATTTGGTTTATTATCTCCTGGTGTTTGGATCTTTTGCAAAGACCTGGTTTGTAATCCTTCAGATTCTAACATAGTCGTCTTCCCCTTGCATGTCTTGTATAGAAGAATGGTGCTTCAATTATAAAACATTCTACAGCAGAGAGATAGAATAGGTATTGAAGAATAGAAAGGCATGAAATATTGACATGTATTCCCTCCATCTGGAAAAAAATGGATGGGTCTAGGCATATTTCAGTTCTAGATACATCCTTTTTTATCCATTTTGGCAACATGTAATCCGGACAGAGGGAGTATGGTGTAAGAGCTAGGGATACGACAAGACAACACGGTAAAAAACACTAGTTGAATGTAAAACTGTATGCTAGCGGAATACGTACAGAAAAAACTAAGGCAACATACACGTGTATGATTGGGAAACTAAGATGGCATTGCAACAAAGCACTAGAACATCACTTCAATGTAAAAACATGGTATGGTAGACAGATCAAGTACATATTGATGAATAACAATGCATAAGATATTCAGAAGCATGATGTCCAAATTAAGTAGATGGCATTACGATAGAGTAGAATGACAGTACTTGAATTTGAAAACATGTTATCATGAATGGAATAGGTACTAAAAAACAGGAAGGCATGACATATTTACATGCATGATCAGCATGCTAAGCACATGGCATTGCAACAGAGTAGATACACTCTAGGATATTATATGCATGTTGTACCCATATCACGGGCCAAGTTAAAACAAGGACCTTGTGGGGTGAAGAGAATTCAACATCTTTCTGCAAGTCTTCTGAAGAACTACCTTTACATGTTCCATCATATTGGGTATCATTAACATCAAGTTTATTGGCCTTGACATTGCTCCGTGAGGTTCTTGTGGATATATCAGTGTGTGCAATTATATCTGACATGCATGGAAGACAACTAGTAGTTAGATTTATGTAATGAGTGCATGTAGGAGATGATATAAATAGTAGGACTGGGGTTAACTAGCAGCAACAAGTCTCAAAAACTAAAGGGAGAACACAGATGAAAGCTACATAATATGTATCGTTTGTACTCGAGATTAACTAGATGGCACACAAAAGTATTAAAGAACAACATAGGTAATACTAGAAGTGGTATAATACTATAATCACCAGCCTGTGGGATAGCATTGGCTGATGGATGATAACTATGGAACAACGTTACCTAAAGAACAAGTATCTTAGCTGAACTATGGAACAATGTTAACTCCGGAACAAGACCCGTAAGAGATCAGCATGAATATATAGTGAAATGTGATAATATATTTTCCATGCTTAGATGAATAACAAAGCCATAAATGTTGCACACAAGTAAGATGAGGGTACAACCTACCTGGCCTCCATCCATAGGAGTGAGCATCATGTGGTGACTTGTCGATGGCCCTGCAGTTGTTGTGGCTGTTGTTGGGTTTCGTAGTAATTTCAAAAAATTTCCTATGCACACGCAAGATCATGTGATGCATAGCAACGAGGGGAGAGTATTGTCTACGTACCCAACGCAGACCGACTGCGGAAGCGATGACACGACGTAGAGGAAGTAGTCGTACGTCTTCTCGATCCAACCGATCAAGCACCGAAACTACGACACCTCCGAGTTCGAGCACACGTTCAGCTCGATGACGATCCCCGGACTCCGATCCAGCAAAGTGTCGGGGAAGAGTTCCGTCAGCACGACGGCGTGGTGACGATCTTGATGAACTATAGCAGCAGGGCTTCGCCTAAACTCCGCTACAGTATTATCGAGGAATATGGTGGCAGGGGGCACCGCACACGGCTAAGGAATCGATCACGTGGATCAACTTGTGTCAACTTGTGTGTCTTTGGGTGCCTCTACCTCAGTATATAAAAGATCCAAGGGGGGAGAGGGGCGCCGGCCAAGGAGGAGGGCGCAGGAGGAGTCCTACTCCTACCGGGAGTAGGACTCCCCCCCCAATCCTATTCCAACTAGGATTCCCAAGGGGGGAAAGAGGGAGAGGGGTGGCCGGCCACCTCTCCTAGTCCTAATAGGACTAGGGGAAGGTGGGAGGCGCGCAGCCCCCTTGGGCTGCCCCTTTCTCCTTTCCACTAAGGCCCATGAAGGCCCATATGGCTCCCGGGGGGGTTCCGGTAACCTCCCGGTAACCCGGTAAAATCCCGATTTCACCCGGAACACTTCCGATGTCCAAACATAGGCTTCCAATATATCAATCTTTATGTCTCGACCATTTCGAGACTCCTCGTCATGTCCGTGATCACATCTGGGACTCCGAACAACCTTCGGTACATCAAAATGCATAAACTCATAATATAACTGTCATCGTAACCTTAAGCGTGCGGACCCTACGGGTTCGAGAACAATGTAGACATGACCGAGACACGTCTCCGGTCAATAACCAATAGCGGGACCTGGATGCCCATATTGGCTCCTACATATTCTACGAAGATCTTTATCGGTCAGACCGCATAACAACATACGTTGTTCCTTTTGTCATCGGTATGTTACTTGCCCGAGATTCGATCGTCGGTATCCAATACCTAGTTCAATCTCGTTACCGGCAAGTCTCTTTACTCGTTTCCGTAATACATTATCTCACAACTAACATATTAGTTGTAATGCTTGCAAGGCTTATGTGATGTGTATTACCGAGAGGGCCCAGAGATACCTCTCTGACAATCGGAGTGACAAATCCTAATCTCGAAATACGCCAACCCAACATCGACCATTGGAGACACCTGTAGTACTCCTTTATAATCACCCAGTTACGTTGTGACATTTGGTAGTACCCAAAGTGTTCCTCCGGTAAACGGGAGTTGCATAATCTCATAGTCATAGGAACATGTATAAGTCATGAAGAAAGCAATAGCAACATACTAAACGATCGGGTGCTAAGCTAATGGAATGGGTCATGTCAATCAGATCATCCTACTAATGATGTGACCTCGTTAATCAAATAACAACTCATTGTTCATGGTTAGGAAACATAACCATCTTTGATTAACGAGCTAGTCAAGTAGAGGCATACTAGTGACACTTTGTTTGTCTATGTATTCACACATGTATTATGTTTCCGGTAAATACAATTCTAGCATGAATAATAAACATTTATCATGATTATGAGGAAATAAATAATAACTTTATTATTGCCTCTAGGGCATATTTCCTTCAGCTGTCCATGTCGGGCACGTGCATTCTATGCAGGGAACTGTTGAGTGGGGACTATAGCTCCCTTCTGGTGTATGCTTCCCTTGTTTGAGCAGCTGCGGTGAGTCGGAAGACGGTGTGGCTGAAGATGCAAATAACGCATAATGTTAAGAACGACACATCTCTTTGATATGAAGAAATACACTAAGAGATCAACAACAAGGTAAGAGAGTGGTCACACGTCTGTTGACTGAAGACTAAATTGGGGTCACACAATTTTATTTTATTTTGGTACTGTCCAATCTACACTGTATGGCTTGATGGCCATCTTGTGCCTCCTGGCTAACACTGTTAGGAATCTTCCCCGAAGAGCCAGCGACCAACGGCAGAGCAGCCTGCCCCCGCCGTCCGTGGCCACGGCCAAAACCCTGCTCCCCGCCCCACCGCACTGCCGTGGTTGCGCTGCCCCCGGGTGAGGGAGTCCTCGATTAGGGGGTCTCCGGACAGCCGGACTATATCCTTTGGCCGGACTATTGGACTATGAAGATACAAGATTGAAGACTTCGTCCCGTGTCCGGATGGGACTCTCCTTGGCGTGGAAGGCAAGCTAGGTAATACGGATATGTAAATCTCCTCCCTTGTAACCGACCTTGTGTAACCCTATCCCCCTCCGGTGTCTATATAAAACGGAGGGTTTAGTCCGTAGGACAACAGACAATCATACCATAGGCTAGCTTCTAGGGTTAGCCTCTACGATCTCGTGGTAGATCAACTCTTGTAATACTCATATCATCAAGAACAATCAAGCAGGACGTAGGGTATTACCTCCATCAAGAGGGCCCGAACCTGGGTAAACATCTTGTCCCCTGCCTCCTGTTACCATCCGCCTTAGACGCATAGTTCGGGACCCCCTACCCGAGATCCGCCGGTTTTGACACCGACATTGGTGCTTTCATTGAGAGTTCCACTGTGTCGTCATCATAAAGGGGGATGGCTCGTCTCGTTGTCAAAGACAACATCACTTCTGGGGAAGCCCTGGCTATAGGCCAAACTCTCCGACTAGGCGGCTTTGTCATGACCGCCCGCTCGGCCGCTGCGCCGATGATGACTTCCCGGGTCATCGAAAATAGCCTCCACGTCGGCTCAAAATTCGCCGAGCAGATGGATCCAATGGAGCTCTCCTCTTTGAACGAGCTCTTGGATCACATCGCCGCTCTGGGAGTCGCTACGGACTACGATCGGATCGGGCTTAAACCCGACCAAAGGGAGATTAACTCTCCGCCGGTCACCCATCAAATAGCGGTGGTGGAGGAACAATGCCACAGTTCTCCCTCTATCCTGAGGATGAACTATGTCCAGATTCCCGAGCTCTCCGAGCCGGATACCCGCTCACGGGAGGACCTCGCCCTAACCCTGAACCTGGAATCAGGTCGCATACCGAACCCACGGAGCAACATCCCGGAGTCCGAACTTCCAAGATTGGAAACTCCCCCGCCCCGGTATCTCAGATTGGGTCAAGGTCTGGACTTAAATCCACCCACCCACCCAGATATAAACGATCTTTCCCACATTAGGCAAGTGCCCCAAGAGACAGTACATCACTATTGGGCCAGATTCCTCCTTGTAATGAACAAGGTTAAGGACTGTCGCGAGGAAGATGCAATTTCGTTCTTTTGCAACAATTGCACAGACAAGGGGATCCTCAACGCCATAAGTCGCCGCGACATTGCACACTTCGCCGACTTGGTGGCCATAGTACGGAAATACTGTGCGATGGAAAGCGCCTGGAAAACCCAAACACAATTCTGGGATAATCCGGCCCTGACAAAACCCCCAGTCCGAACTAAAAGGGTGCACTCTCATAAGTCACCCGACTCAATTATAAAGAAACAAAATCCCACTACAGGGCGTGGAACTGTATTGGAGGGATGGCTTAACGGCCCCTGCAAAATTCATAGTACAACGGATGCCATACCAACACATAGCCTTAGAGCATGTTGGGTACTCCGGCAGGTGGCCAAGAGCGGTGAGGATCTCTTCATCCAAAACACCCCAGAACACCTTCCTAGGGATAACAATACAGTACTGACAGTCTTCGAGACCTTCGCCTCAACTAATAGGCATAAGCGAGTACTCCACAGCCTTGCCGAAGTCTGCCATGTGGCAGCAACAAATCCATGGAGCGACACGGCTATCACCTTCAATGCCAGTGACGAACCTAAATTCTGAACAACCCGAGCACTAGCCGCTTTGGTCCTCAGTCCAATTGTGGACGGCTTTAGGCTCACTAAAGTGCTCATGGACGGCGTCAGTGGATTAAACCTCATTTATGAGGAGACCCTTCAAAAAATGGAAATAGACAGCAACAATAGAGCAAAGCAGCACGACCTTCCGAGGAATTATCCCTAGCCAGGAGGCACGTTGCACTGGGAAAATCACACTAGATGTGGTATTCGGCACTCCGGAGAATTACAGGTCCGAAGAAATCACATTCCAAGTGGCCCCGTTCAGTAGCGGATACCACGCCCTTCTAGGGCAGGAGGCATTCACGATTTTCCAAGCCATATCCCATTATGGGTACATGAAGCTCAAAATGCCCAGACCCAATGGAATCATCACTCTAGCTAGTGATCCAGACATAGCACTCCGCGCCGAGAACAAAACAGCCGCACTGGCCCTCGAGGCATTATCCGAAGCCCTTGTGACGGAGGAGTTAACCGCGCTGCGCTCCATAGTGGACAGGGACGACGTGATACTAGACAAAAGATCCAAGTCCACCTCCTTTAAACTAGCGGACGAAATAGTCAAATTCCAAGTCCATCCAACGGACCCCTCAAAAACAGCATCCATCGGGGCACAGTTAAACCCTGTTGTAGACGCCGCACTACGGGAGTTCCTGCACGAGAACTGGGACATATTCGCTTGGCATCCTTCAGACATGCCAGGAATCCCACGCAGGCTGGACGAGCATAGCCTTAACATTTTAAAAGGATTCAAGCCGGTCAAGCAGACTCTTCGGTGTTTCTCCGAACCTAAGCGACAAGCCATGGGAGAGGAGCTAGCCAAGTTACTGGAGGCCTAATTCATTAGAGAAATAAAGCATCTGGACTGGTTAGCAAACTTGGTGATGGTGCCTGATAACCCACAAGTATAGTGGATCAATTGTAGCCTCTTTCGATAAGTAAGAGTGTCGAACCCAACGAGGAGATAAAGGTAGAACAAATATTCCCTCAAGTTCTATCGACCACCGATACAACTCTACGCACACTTGACGTTCGCTTTACCGGAAACAAGTATGAAACTAGAAGTACTTTGTAGGTGTTTTTGGGTAAGCTTGCAAGAAAGTAAAGAGCACGAAAATAAAAGCTAGGGGATGTTTAGATAAAGACACAACTAAATTAGTTTTAGTAGAGAGCTTTTGTCAACAAGAAAGTTATTTGTCCCTAGGCAATCGATAACTAGACCGGTAATCATTATTGTAATTTTATTTGAGGGAGAGGCATACGCTAACATACTTTCTCTACTTGGATCATATGCACTTATGATTGGAACTCTAGCAAGCATCCGCAACTACTAAAGATTCATTAAGGTAAAACCCAACCATAGCATTAAAGTATCAAGTCCCCTTTATCCCATACGCAAACAACCTACTTACTCGGGTCTGTGCTTCTGTCACTCACGCCACCCACCATAAGCAAATCATAAGCATATTGCAAACCATACATCGGGAATCCCTCACGCTTGCGCGACACGGAGAGCACCATAGGACAGCACCAATGATAAAGCATACAACGCAAACCAATCACGATCATCAAATAGCCATTAGGACAAAACAGATCTACTCAAACATCATAGGATAGCCATACATCATTGGGAAATAATATATAGCGTTGAGCACCATGTTTAAGTAGAGATTACAGCGGGTAAGAGAGAGGTTACACCGCTGCATAGAGGGGGAAGAGTTGGTGATGATGGCGGTGAAGTTGTTGGTGAAGATGGTGGTGATGATGATGGCCCCCGGTGGCACTCCGGCGCCACCGGAAGCGAGGGGGAGAGAGCCCCCTCCTTCTTCTTATTCCTTGACCTTCTCCCTAAATGGGAGAAGGGTTTCCCCTCTGGTCCTTGGCTCCCATGGCGTGGGAGGGGCGAGAGCCCCTCCGAGATTGGATCTATCTCTCTGTCTCTCTCTGGTTCTGCGTTCTCTTCTGGTTCTGTTTCACCATTTCGTATATATATGGAGATCCATAACTCTGATTGGCCAGAAACCTTCGCCGTGATTTTTTTTCTTTCAAATATTAGCTTTCTTGCGGCAAAAGAAGAGCGTCAACCGCAAAAGAACACCTCGGGCACTGGTTCGCATTGATTTTCCTTCCAAATTTTCCATATTTTCCAAAAATAAGCTCCCTCCGTTTTTACCCCGTTTGGACTCCGTTTGATATGGATATTCTGCGAAACCAAAAACATGCAACAGACAGGAACTGACACTGGGCACTGGATCAATATGTTAGTCCCAAAAATAATATAAAAAGTTGCCAAAAGGTATATGAAAGTTGAATAATATTGGCATGGAACAATAAAAAATTATAGATACGACGGAGACGTATCAACATCCCCAAGCTTAATTCCTGCTCGTCCTCGAGTAGGTAAATGATAAAAAAGATAATTTTTGATGTGGAATGCTACCTAGCATAATCTTGATCATATGTCTAATCGTGGCATGAATATTAAGACACGAGTGATTCAAAGCAATAGTCTATCCTTTGACATAAAAATAACAATACTTCAAGCATACCAACCAAGCAATTATGTCTTATTGAAATAACATAGCCAAAGAAAGCTCATCCCTACAAAATCATATAGTCTGGCTATGCTCCATCTTCACCACACAAAGCATTCACATCATGCACAACCCCGATGACAAGCCAAGCAATTGTTTCATACTTTTGACGTTCTCAAACCTTTTCAACTTTCACGCAATACATGAGCGTGAGCCATGGACATAGCACTATAGGTGGAATAGAATATGATGATGGGGGTTATCTGGGGAAGACAAAAAGGAGAAAGTCTCACATCAACGCGGCTAATCAACGGGCTATGGAGATGCCCATCAATTGATGTCAATGTGAGGAGTAGGGATTGCCATGCAACGGATGCACTAGAGCTATAAGTATATGAAAGCTCAAACTGAAACTAAGTGGGTGTGCATCCAACTTGCTTGCTCATGAAGACCTAGGGCATTTGAGGAAGCCCATCGTTGGAATATACAAGCCAAGTTCTATAATTAAAATTCCCACTAGTATATGAAAGTGATAACTCAAGAGACTCTCTATATGAAGAACATGGTGCTACTTTGAAGCACAAGTGTGGTAAAAGGATAGTAACATTGCCCTTTTTTTGCTGGCTTCTTTGGCCCCATTTTTTTTATTTAGGCTTCTTTGGCCTCTCTTTTTTTGGGTAATGCTCTAATAATGATGATCATCACACTTTTATTTACTTACAACTCGATATTACAACTCGATACTAGAACAAAGATATGACTCTATATGAATGCCTCCGGCGGTGTACCAGGATGTGCAATGATCTAGCGTAGCAATGACATCAAAAAACGGACAAGCCATGAAAACATCATGCTAGCTATCTTACGATCATGCAAAGTAATATGGCAATAAATGCTCAAGTCATGTATATGATGATGATGGAAGTTGCATGGAAATATATCTCGGAATGGCTATGGAAATGCCATAATAGGTAGGTATGGTGGTTGTTTTGAGGAAGATATAAGGAGGTTTATGTGTGATAGAGCGTATCGTATCACGGGGTTTGGATGCACCGGTGAAGTTTGCACCAACTCTCGAGGTGAGAAAGGGCAATGCACGGTACCGAAGAGGCTAGCAATGATGGAAGGGTGAGAGTGCGTATAATCCATGGACTCAACATTAGTCATAAAGAACTCACATACTTATTGCAAAAATCTATTAGTCATCGAAAAAAAGTACTACACGCATGCTCCTAGGGGGATAGATTGGTAGGAAAAGACCATCGCTCGTCCCCGACCGCCACTCATAAGGAAGACAATCAATAAACACCTCATGCTCCGACTTCGTTACATAACGGTTCACCATACGTGCATGCTACGGGACTTGCAAACCTTAACACAAGTATTTCTCAATTTCACAATTACTCAACTAGCACGACTCTAATATCATCATCTTTATATTGCAAAACTGTTGCAAGGAATCAAACATATCATATTCAGTGATCTACAAGTTTTATGTAAGATTTTATGACTAACCATGTGAATGACCAGTTCCTGTCATCTCTCTAAATAGATATAAGTGAAGCAAGAGAGTTTTAATTCTTTCTACAAAAGATATGCCCATGCTCTAACAAATATAAGTGAAGCAAAAGAGCATTCTACAAATGGCGGTTGTCTAAGTGAAGAGAAACAGACAATCCAAACTTCAAATGATAGAAGTGAAGCACATGAAGCATTCTATAAAGCCATACTCAAAAGATATAAGTGAAGTGCAAAGAGAATTCTGTAAATCAACCAAGGACCGTCTCATACCAGATTGGTGCATAAAAGAAAAGTAAAAACCTAAATGCAAAAGACGCTCCAAGACTTGCACATAGCGCATGAACGAAACGAATCCGAAAACATACCGATACTTGTTGAAGAAAGAGGGGATGCCTCCCCAGCATCCCCAAGCTTAGACGCTTGAGTCTCCTTGAATATTTACTTGGGGTGCCTCGGGCATCCCCAAGCTTGAGCTCTTGCCTCTCTTCCTTCTTCTCACATCGAAACCTTCTCGATCATCGAATACTTCATCCACACAAAACTTCAACAGAAAACTCGGTAAGATCCGTTAGTATAATAAAGCAAATCACTACTCTAGGTACTGTTGAAAACCAATTAATATTTTTTTTTGCATTGTGTCTACTTTAATATAACTTTTTCATGGCTTAATCCACTGATAAAATTGATAGATTCATCAAAACAAGCAAACTATGCATCGAAAACAGAATCTGTCTAAAACAGAACAGTCTGTAGCAATCTGAACATTCACCATACTTCTGATACTTGAAAAATTCTGCCAAAATTAGTAAAAATAAAAATTTTTTACGGAAAGACAGTGCAAAAAGAATCAGAACCATTTTACATTCCAGCTAAAAATGTAAAATCACGCACTACAGCCAAAGTTTCTGTCCTGCACCACACAAACCAACAAGCATCGTAAACATCCTAAAGACAAACCTTGGCACATTATTTTTATAATACAATGGAATTGTACAAGGGGATAATTATTTTTATTGAAAAGTTTCTGTAATCAAGATTCACAAAGTTTCCGTGAGCATGAACAAAGTTCAAGGCTAGCTCCCACTTCAACAATGCTTGTCTTTCTCACTTTTGCTTTCCTTTTTGAAAAAGTTTTGGGTTCCCCTCTTTATTTTTGTTGTTTTTAAACTATATTAAAGCACTCAATAGAAATAAATGACTCTCTAAAACTTCCGGGTTGTCTCCCTGGCAGCGCTTTCTTTAAAACCATTAAGCTAGGCATGTAGTGCTCAAGTAGTGAATCCACCCGGATCCCAAGGTATATATCAAAGCCAATTTGAATCAACAATGGTTTGTAATTTAGTGGTGAGCACAAGGTAACATATATAATGTAATGACGAAGTCTAACTCTCTTCCTATGCATCGGCATGTCATAAAAGAACAATTCATGCACACAAAGTAAAGGCCAATGCATAGTATAAACAGTTTCTTGCAATTTTATCATATTGGAAACATAGAGAGGTGGAGATATAGTTCCTCTCTCATAATAATTGCAAGTAGGAGCAGCAAGGACATGCATATTATATTCATCAAAATCATCATGTGCAACGGTAAAAGGCAACCCATCAATATAATCCTTAATAAAAGCAAACTTCTCTGATATAGTGTAATTGGGAGAATTCAAAAAGATAATAGGACTATCATGCGTGGGTGCAATAGCAACAATTTCATGTTTAACATAAGGAACTATAGCAAGTTCATCTCCATAAGCATAATTCATATTGGCATGTTGGCCACAAGCCTAGCAAGCATCATCAAAAAGGGATATTTCAAAAGAATCAACAGGATCATAACAATCATCATAGCAATCATCCTCCGGTAAGCACGAAGAGAAATTAAACAATGTATGAGTTGAAGAGTTACTCTCATTAGAAGGTGGGCACAGGTAGCTAATCCGCTCTTCCTCCTTTTGTTCTTCGCTCTCCTCATCATCTTTTTCATCGAATGAGCTCACAGTTTCATCAATTTCTTCTTCCATAGACTCCTGCAAAATATTAGTCTCTTCTTGGACAGCGGAGTAGTTCTCAATATATGGTTTAACATAAGCATTAGAAGCATAATTATCATAGCAATATTTAAGTATGGCAAAATTTTCAGATTTGTGAAAAGTAGCATCATACTTTTCAATCAAAGAAGCAATTTCATAAGCACCCTTAAAAGCAACAAATTCTTCAATTTGTTGAACATCATAGTAATTGTAAACACCCTTAGCATACGATGATACGATTCCATTATCACTAAACTCACATTGATAGGGAAGGTGTTTCTTAGGGTTTTCAGAACAACAAGTAAAATCATAAATTTCACATAAATTCCAAGCTTAGCATTACAAAGTATGAATTTGTCCCAATAAAAGTTTCCCTTTTTCAGATATTCGGTGTCGCACATAACAAGCATGCTCATCTAAGGATTTGCCCTCAACTAAGCTAGTTGGGGTTTCAGCACGAGTACATAGGGATCAAAGATGATCCAAGTAATAAGCTTCAGCAGTGTGATAGATTTTGAGTGGTTCTTCAACCATTGGTTCAGTAGGTACCACTAATGTTTTTGGTATTTTGCGTTTCCTACCCATGACTAAAGATAGAAAACAACTAAGAACAACAAATAAAAATTACTTAGTCATAAAGCAAACAAGCACACACGAGAATATTCACCCCACGCTATTGCTCCCCGGCAATGGCGCCAGAAAAAGGTCTTGATAACCCACAAGTATAGGGGATCAATTGTAGCCTCTTTCGATAAGTAAGAGTGTTGAACCCAATGAGGAGCTAATGGTAGAACAAATATTCCCTCAAGTTCTATCGACCACCGATACAACTCTACGCAGCTTGACGTTCGCTTTACCGGAAACAAGTATGAAACTAGAAGTACTTTGTAGGTGTTTTTGGGTAAGCTTGCAAGAAAGTAAAGAACACGAAAATAAAAGCTAAGGGTTGTTTAGATAAAGACACAACTAAATTAGTTTTAGTAGAGAGCTTTTGTCAACAAGAAAGTTATCCCTAGGCAATCGATAACTAGACCGGTAATCATTATTGTAATTTTATTTGAGGGAGAGGCATAAGCTAACATACTTTCTCTACTTGGATCATATGCACTTATGATTGGAACTCTAGCAAGCATCCGCAAATACTAAAGATTCATTAAGGTAAAACCCAACCATAGCATTAAAGTATCAAGTCCCCTTTATCCCATACGCAAACAACCTACTTACTTGGGTCTGTGCTTCTGTCACTCACGCCACCCACCATAAGCAAATCATAAGCATATTGCAAACCCTATAGCGGGAATCCCTCACGCTTTTGCGACACGGAGAGCACCATAGAACAGCACCAATAATAAAACATACAACTCAAACCAATCACGATCATCAAATAGCCATTAGGACAAAACAGATCTACTCAAACATCATAGGATAGCCATACATCATTGGGAAATAATATATAGCGTTGAGCACCATGTTTAAGTAGAGATTACAACGGTTAATAGAGAGGTTACACAGCTGCATAGAGGGGGAAGAGTTGGTGATGATGGCGGTGAAGTTGTTGGTGAAGATGGTGGTGATGATGATGGCCCCCAGTGGCACTCCGACGCCACCAGAAGCAAGGGGGAGAGAGCCCCCCTCCTCCTTCTTCTTCCTGGACCTTCTCCCTAGATGGGAGAAGGGTTGCCCCTCTGGTCCTTGGCTCCCATGGCGTGGGAGGGGCGAGAGCTCCTCCGAGATTGGATCTATCTCTCTGTCTCTCTCTGGTTCTGCGTTCTCTTCTGGTTCTGTTTCACCGTTTCGTATATATATGGAGATCCGTAACTCCGATTGGCCTGAAACCTTTGCCGTGATTTTTTTTCTGAATATTAGCTTTCTTGCGGCAAAAGAAGAGCATCAACCGCCTTACGGTGGGCTCACGAGGGTAGGGGCGCGCCCTAAGGGGGGGGGCCTACCTCGTGACCACCTCGGGCACTGGTTCACGTTGATTTTCCTTCCGAATTTTCCATATTTTCCAAAAATAAGCTCTGTCCGTTTTTATCCCGTTTGGACTCTGTTTGATATGGATATTCTGCGAAAGCAAAAACATGCAACAGACAGGAACTGGCACTGGGCACTGGATCAATATGTTAGTCCCAAAAATAATATAAAAAGTTGCCAAAAAGTATATGAAAGTTGAATAATATTGGCATGGGACAATCAAAAATTATAGATACGACGGAGACGTATCAGTGCCTAAGAAGGACAAATCTTGGCGCCTATGCGTCGACTTCAAGGACCTCAATAAGGCATGCCCGAAGGATCCCTTCCCCCTCCCTCGCATCGATCAAATTATCGACGCTACCGCAGGACACGACTCATTGTGCTTCCTCGACGCGTACTCCGGTTACCACCAAATTAAGATGGCGCAGTCCGATCAAGCTGCAATGGCATTCATCACTCCATACGGCCCCTTCTATTTTAACACAATGCCCTTCGGGCTCAAAAACGCTGGTGCAACATATCAGCGCATGATCCAAACATGTCTGGAAAAGCAGATTGGCAAAACAGTGGAGGCATACGTCGATGATGTTGTCGTTAAAACCAGACACGCCGACTCCTTAATAGATGACTTGAGGCTCACGTTTGACAATTTCCGAACATATGACATTAAGCTCAATCCAGAAAAATGCGTTTTCGGCGTACCCGCTGGAAAGCTCCTAGGCTTTATCGTCTCCAGCAAAGGAATTGAAGCAAATCTGGCTAAGATCCGGGCTCCGTTGCAGTTGGCTATCCCAACGGACCTGAAGCAAATCCATAAGTTAACTGGATGTGTGGCGGCCTTAAGTCGTTTCATCTCCCGATTAGGAGAAAAGGCACTTCCCCTTTATCGCCTTCTTCGGTGCACCGAACACTTCGAGTGGACGGACGCAGCCACGGCCGGATTGGAAGAAATAAAAGCCATCCTGGCTACCAACCCAATCTTGGCCGCGCCAAATGTCGGCGAACCAATGCTATTATATATAGCGGCAACTCACCAAGTTGTAAGTGCAGTGCTCGTCGTCGAACGAGAGACAGATGGACATAAATTCCCACTTCAAAAGCCGGTATATTATGTATCTACCGTCCTCACTCCATGCAAATCACGGTACCCACATTACCAAAAGATAGCATACGCGGTATTCATGGCATCCCGGAAATTACGACACTACTTTCAAGAGTGTTCAATTACGGTGGCCTCCGAAGTACCAGTCAACGACATAATAAACAACCGTGATGCCACGGACTGGATTGCCAAATGGGCCATCGAGCTCCTCCCGTTCGACATAACATATAAACCATGGCGTGCCATCAAGTCGCAAGTGCTGGCCGATTTCATCGCTGAATGGACAGAAGCTGAACTCCCTAAAGAGTACGATGCGTAATCCAACTGGATCATGCACTTCGACGACTCTAAAATGCTGGCTGGTCTGGGGGCTGGCATCGTCCTGACGTCCCCCACCAGAGATACAGTTCAATACGTACTCCAAATACTATACACAAACTCCAATAACACAGCCGAATACGAGGCCCGATTACACGGTCTTCGGATGGTAGTTTCCATGGGCGTTCAACGCATGGAGGTGCGTGGGGATTCAAACCTTGCAATATCTCAAATAAATGGAGACTTCGATGCCAAGGATCCAAAAATGGCGGCATATCGCAACACCGTCCTCAAAATATCAGCTCTGTTTGAGGGGCTTGAATTCCATCATGTGGCTCGGGAAAATAATCAGGCGGCGGATATCCTCGCCCATCTCGGCGCCAAGCGCGACCCTGTCCCACCTAACATCTTCCTGGAAAAACTGTTTAAGCCATCCTTGGTATGGGAAGGGGACACCGGCAATAATAGTCCGGACCCGGTCACAACACCAGCTACCGAACACTCTGACACAATCGGAGGATCTACCATTGAAATAACACCTTCAGCCCATGTAATAATGGCCGTCATCGCCCCCTGGACAGAGCCATTTCTGGCCTACCTAACTAGGCAGGAACTACCCGAGGACCAAAATGAGGCAAGCTGCATAGTGCGGCAATCTAAATCCTACAAGGTCCACGAGGGAGAGCTTTATAAGAAAAGCACTACCGGAGTCCTTCAAAGGTGCATCTCCGAAGAGGAAGGGCGGAAGCTTTTGGCAGAAATCCTTGCCGGACTCGGCGGCCACCATGCCGTAGCCCGGGCCCTTGTAAGCATGGCCTTCCGTACAGGTTTTTATTGGCCGACAGCCCGGGCAGATGCACAACATCTGGTCCAACATTTCGTCGGTTGCCAGCTTTTTGCAAACCAAAGCCATATGCCGCCTACCGCCCTCCAAACAATCCCCATCACTTGGCCCTTCGCGGTCTGGGGGCTTGACATGGTCGGACCCCTTAAAGGGGGAACCCATAAGAAAAAAATACTTACTGGTCATGGTGGACAAATTCACCAAATGGATAGAAGCCAAACCCGTCAAAACGGCTGACTCTGGACTGGTGATAGACTTCATATCTGGGGTTGTACACCGTTATGGCATCCCCCACAGCATCATCACTAACAACGGCACAGATTTCATAGTCGACGAGGTGAAACTCTGGTGTAGCAATATGGGCATCAAGCTCGACTATGCTTCTGTCTATCACCCACAAACTAACGGTCAAGTTGAGCGAGCAAATGGTCTTATCATGAGCGGCATTAAAACCAGACTAGTGTGGTCCTTAAAGGAATCACACACGCACTGGGTAGAGGAGCTCGACTCCGTACTATGGGGGCTGCGGACCACGCCGAATCGCACTACCGGACACACGCCGTTCTTTATGGTGTATGGCGCAGAGGCGGTTCTGCCTTGCGACATAATTCATGACTCACCTCGAGTGCGCATGTACGAAGAAAAAGAGGCCGAGCTCAATCGTCAGGACAGTTTGGACGCCCTGGAGGAGGAGCGCGACGTGGCAAAGGCCCATTCCACATTTTATCAGCAACAGGCTCGAAGGTATTAAAGCAGAGAAGTACGGGCCAAAACCTACAACGTTGGCGAGCTAGTTCTACGCCTGCCGGAGAAGAAAAAGAACAAGCTCAAGCCCAAATGGGAAGGTCCCTTCATTATTGACCAGGTTCTGACCGGTGGAGCGTACCGTCCGCGGGATGCATCGGATAATCGACTCGAGCCAAACCCATGGAACGCAGCCAGACTCCGAAGATTCTATGCCTAGCGCCGGACTATATGTTCGTCTCCTCACCTTCGTCAATTTTTGCATATCTGTCTTTTCTCTCTTCCTCTCTTTTTATTTCTCATCTAGGCCCTAAAAGGATAAACTTGTGTCTTGGTTACACAATCGTGCCGCGCTAACCGCGCTCATTATACCTGGGGGCTTCTTATACAGAAGCTTAATATAACTATTTTTCTGGGCTTTATGTCCCGCACATGTGTTATTCTTCCGCATGTATCCGTTTTTTCGCCATTATATGCATTGATATGACTTAAGTTTTGGCCAAGCTGGGTTGCCTGGCTCTTGTATTTATGCCCTACGTTCCCGTTAATTCGGCTAGGGCATAAGGGGAGCACCTCTGCGATTGTTACTGCCGGGTCAGCCGGATGTGTACCTCAGACTAGGTGAAGCCGAAAGCTAGTGTTCTTAAGGGAATATTCGGTCAGTGAACAAAAGGTGACTTTTATTTAATTTGAAAAATGCCCCCAGATGTTTACAACCTGCGTTCCTTTTCGCAGTTCGGACATGCACATTAGGGTATGTGTACCCAGGGAAAGGAACCCTTAACGGAACTATTCTCCCTAGAAGATGTTTCTTACTACCCATGTAATATAACATAGCTAGTTGGGTACTTGTCTGTTCAAGCACTTATGTCCCCTACGCCCGGTTTCCATGCATACGCCGGTTTTTACATAACCGAGCGGGTATTCAGATACACTCCAGACTATCGGGTCCAGAGGTCGAAGCGAAAAGGTCCGCCATGACAAATGATTTACAATCCGGCTAGGGACATTACATATGTCACTTGAAGTACACAGTCACTAAGACTGATTAAATTCTTCTTCTATACCATCCAACAGGCTGTCTAGCCTACAATCCTGTTATGAATACTTTGCGGCTAATTCTACTTGATCATACACTAAACTGATGGGGATCTCCTTCCCATCAGGCCCCATAGGTCCGACCTCGGCCATATGGTTTGGGTCCGCTTTGGTATATTGCGTCTTCACCATAGCCCAGGCTTCCCTTGCACCTCGTCGGCAAGCTGATATCTTCCACAATCGGAAGCGCCGCCTCGCCCCCTTGAGCTTCTCTACAAGCTCTCCCATGCCTCCTGGTGGGGACGCGATGGCCACAAGGCTTGGACAATACCCTGCATCACCTGCCGAACTTGCTCGTGTAGTTGTGAGAGCTCTGGTGGAAGATCACCCGAAGACCCGGGCATCTCTTCTGCGGGACGACCTGTCAGCATACCTGTAGACACAACTCTGTTAGCCGGATTCTTCGCCGAACTCCTTTAAAAGTTCGTTCAAGCACTTACTAAAAATGCCGCGCCGAAGCCGCTTATTCTCCTTTACGGAGCCCGCAAGCTGGGCCCGAACATCTTTCAGTTCCTCGCCGAGCCGGGTATTGGCGTCTTGGAGATTATTTTTCTCCTGCCTGACTTGCGTAAGCACGCGCTCACCAGCATTTAGCTATCGATCAACACGTACCGCATTCATAGCTACGGCTTCCGGATTCACTCCGGGGTCACCTGCAACATCTATTGTTAGATTTGCATACATGCCGCATACTACTTAGTACCCGTATTATTTGCAAGGGAAACATGTGTTACCAGAGGGACCCTTCTCGGACTCCCTCAACACGGCAACAGCGGCCCCTAGCTGGGCCTTGCACTCTTCCAGCTCTTGAGACAATTGGGTATTCTTCTCTGTAAGAACCTGTTTAAATAATGATCCTTAAATCAGTTATGTCAAATGTTTCAAGTCTCAGGGGCTACTAATACATATAATCGTCAGATTTACTTACCCATATATCCCTTACATACTGGTCCGTGGCTCTGGCTAGACCATTTTGAGCAGCACGGATGTACGCGTCTCCGGAATTGAAGGCATCAAATGCCTCTGGTGAGAAACAAGCGTCACGGAGTACGGCCTGGCGACGCCTGTGATTCATGGTGCTCTCCACTTTGGAATTTGTAGCGGATAGTCTGTCTGCATCCTCTGTAGGAAGAACATCCGGCGTCTGCGTCGCGTTAGCTTCCGCCTCTATATCCGACCCTGGAGCTCGACTGGTCGAGGAGTGATCGGCAGCCTCTTCGAATGTAGTCCGGCAGGCGTTTTTTCTAGGAAACACGGATGTCATTATATTTTAAGCAAGACGACAACCACGGAGTGAGGTTTTCGTGTCATACCTCAGTATTGGCATCTCCGTCCTGATCGCCTTCCTTTTTTTCCTACCCGGCTTCGGTGCCTCTTGTTGGTGAGTTGCTGTAGGTTCGGCACGACGTCCCGAAGGCCTTGCCTGTAAGACACCATACGTGTATGATAGGTGAAGTGCATAAAAGGGGATCCTTTTTTGGGAGTTGGGACTTTGGTTTTTCTTACATGCGACACAGGGAGTAGTCCAGGATAGTCGGCCGTTATGGCCACCATGGCGTCATCGCAACTCAATTGATAGAATTGCCTGTCTATCAGCTCCATAAATATGTCCGGATCCTCTTCAAGTCCGGGATCGAGGGCCCGGCCAGGGTCCTCCGGTTGTGGAGGTGGGTTGTTGACCTCCCTTACCGCTTTCCGCAGTTCCTGTCGTGAAATGGCAAGGTTAGTACCTTTGACGAAGAATGCGGGAAGGTTGAGAGTAAAAAGGTATAACTCACCCAGCTTGGAGGGTTGTACATGGAGAATCCGTCCCGTGGTTTAATATGGATGAACTCCTCTTCCTCTTCCTTGAACAACTCAGACAGAACTTTTGCTAAAGCAGCAGATGAGTCCGGTCCCTTGCGCCCGCAATGGGTGGCATCGTCTTCCCCGTTAAAACACCACAGGGGGTGCCCTCGATATTGAAGTGGTTGCACCCCCCGCATTATGCATATTGACATAACCTCGATTATTGTCAATCCTGATTGAGCCAGCACTTTAATCTGGTTCATCAGATAAAGGACTTCTCTATTATCTTCCTCCTGGGGGCTCCGTGGGCGCCAACTTCGATGTTTCTTCAGAGGAGTGTTGTTGAATTCGGGAAGACCCCGCCGAACAGGGTCTGGAAGGGGGACGTCCCCCATGTAAAACCACTCCGAAGGCCAGTCTTCGGACGTCTTCCTCGGAGTACCGGACGGGTATCCGGTCTCGGCGATGCGCCATATTTTGGCTCCGCCCACTTGATAAAGTGATCCCTTCTGTGTGCGGGGCACAAGGCAGAATATCATTTTCCACAGCTCGAAATGAGCCTCGCAGCCCAAAAACAGCTCACAAATGGCAACATAACTGGCGATGTGTAATATGGAAGCGGGGGTAAAATTATGCAACTGGAGGCCGTAAAACTCCAGGAGCCCGCGGAGGAACGGATGAATTGGAAATCCGAGTCCCCTTAGTAAGTAAGGGACAAGGCATACCCTCTCCCCCTTGGAGGGATTGGGAAATCTCTCCACTTGTTCCCCGCCATTATAAGTGGCGAGCCCGGCTCGGACGGGGACCATATACGCTGGAGGGAGAAATCCCTGGGTCTACAACTCTAGTCATCGGCCGTGCGGGACGGAACACTTCTCCCAATCGCCGGGCTTAGGGCAACGGGAGCGAGAGGAGGAGCTGCGGTGGCCAGCCATGATGGAATGGATTTTTCCGAGCGTGCTCCGATGGATTCTCGTTGTGGAGGATGGTGTGGATTGGATCTAAGAATCCTCATCCCTTTAATAGGCAATTTATTTACCTGGTTAGGGGGGCGAATGTAAAAATGCCCTGGCTCCTCGCATTCGTTCGACGCGTGGAAGATGGCCCTTATTGGGCGCAGAAGCCAAGAAGTCCAACATTTATGGGAGCCGGATGCTACTTAGCAGATATTCAGGATTTGGAGAAGAACCCGCCTTGCAATGCCGAAGACAATACCGCATGCCGGACTCATCGTCATTGAAGCCTGGTTCGGGGGCTACTGAGGGAGTCCTGGATTAGGGGGTCTCCGGACAGCCGGACTATATCCTTTGGCCGGACTATTGGACTATGAAGATACAAGATTGAAGACTTCGTCCCATGTCCGGATGGTACTCTCCTTGGCGTGGAAGGCAAGCTAGGCAATATGGATATGTAAATATCCTCCCTTGTAACCGACCTTGTCTAACCCTAGCCCCCTCCGGCGTCTATATAAACTGGAGGGTTTAGTCCGTAGGACAACAGATAATCATACCATAGGCTAGCTTCTAGGGTTAGCCTCTACGATCTCGTGGTAGATCAACTCTTGTAATACTCATATCATCAAGAACAATCAAGCAGGACGTAGGGTATTACCTCCATCAAGAGGGCCCGGACCTGGGTAAACATCTTGTCCCCTGCCTCCTGTTACCATCCACCTTAGACGCACAATTCGGGACCCCCTACCCGAGATCCGCCGATTTTGACATCGACACCGGGCCAATCCACAAAGACTCCCCGCCATCCAGATCCAGCGGCGGCAGCACCTTCAACCCACGCAACTCTAAGATAGCCATCTAAGCGCTGCTTCCGTGGCAAACTTGCGGCCCCGCACCCTTACATTAGACACCAGCCAACTGGCAGCCTAGGTTCTCCGCCACCTCGAGGGGTGCTGCTTCCCATTGGGAATCAATTGGCCCAGAATAAAAATTCAGAAAACTGACGCCTAAATAAAGTGATTTGAGATGAAGGTGCGACCTATCTGGCGGCATGGTGAAGTAGGCAGGTCCAGCTGCCGAGTCGGTGAGGCCGGCGCGGTTGCGGTGGCGACCGACGGTAGGGAAACAATGATGTCGCGACGGTCGACGGCTATGGGGAAGCAGCGCCAGGACTCTAGACGGATCCGAAATTGGAGACGCTCCGGCGCCGTGAACAACGACGGGGGTGAATCGGCTCCGATACGGTTCACGCGGTCGTCGTCGAGGCAGCTCCAGCAGCACGGAGTAAGAGGCACACAACCATGTGCATGACGGCAAATGGACAGCGTCTCCAGCATTAGGGAGGAGGGAGGCTGTGAAATTGGTGCGGTGGGAGGCGCCATGGAGGAGGGGCTGAGGTTTCTCGGCTCGGGAGAAGGGAGCTTGCGGGGAGAAGGTGATTTGGTGCCCATGAGGTATGAATGGGGGGGGGGACTGGGAGGGGAGTGGAACCATGTTTTACGGACGCATTTGTCTGAAATGTGAGGGGGAGTTACAGTTCTACCCCTACCTTTAGGCTTCTCAGCTTGGGTCTGTGTACTGAGGGTCGGGGATAGTAGAGTAACTTTGCTTCTCCCCAAATAGTGGCGGGAGCGATTTCGGGCGAGGAGGGCGTGTTTTGAAATAGTGGGCGGGAGCGATTTTGGGCGAGGAGGGCGTGTTTTGAAATAGTGGGCGCGAGCTATTTCGGGCGAGGAGAGCGTGTTTTGCCGACCATCGTTTATGAATTATTCGGCACATGTCATTTTGGCCGAGGAGAAGGCGCGCTTGGATGAAGTTACGAACCTACCCTCGATGTATAATGGGCCAATTGATGCGTGTCCCACATAGGACGGTAATTTCGCGTCTCCCATTTATTTTCTCGGGCTAATTCCATCGAGCAGAGGATGTTTAACCGTTCGTTCAAAATTTGGGAGAACGAGTATCCACGTCTACCTTACCAAGTCGATTCGAATCAAATTTTGAAATATTAGCTTGCCACTTCTTTTTTAGATGGAGAGATGATGCTCGGGAGTAATGTGTTTTTACATGCTCGTTGCTAGCGATTTACTATATGACAAATAGTTGACCCACTCAAAAATGGGAATCAAACCCAAAATGAAATATCTCGATTCAATGAAATAGCTCGTTCACCAGGTCAAAATAGTGAACTAAATCGAAAATTGAACACCTCAATCGAGTAGCATGTTGTACAGTATTATAGTACTCCATGAACATGTTGAAAGTCAAATTAATGAACTTGTTTGATATACACATATATCCGTTGATGTGTGGATTGCAGACAACATGTTCTCCAATTTAAATATTTGAATGCAAGTTTATATCGAAACATGGTTTATATCAGTCTTTGATGCATAAAACGCGACCTCCCCCTCTCCCGGACTCCTGCTCTCTCTCTCTCTTGCCGACAATCTTCAATTCTGTCGCACACATCCAACACACAAACCTTGTTGGTCCCTCTTGCTTTCTCTCCATCTCTCTCTCTCTCTCCCTCTCTCTCTCTTTGTGTGTGTGTGTGGGTGGGGGGGGGGTCTTTCTAGTTCGCGTGCATATATACTCCATCTATAGGCACTACAAAAAAAGACACATCCGTGACATTTTGGGCCGAACGATTTTTTCTGTCATACATATGACACTTCTATGACGATAATTGTGACAAAACCCGGTATCATCATAGATGTGGTGGGCTCCTACTTCTATGACAAAAAAATCATGACACAAAATGGGCTTTTCGTTCTGGGCGGGCTGGAGACGCAACTGCATGACATTCTTTGGGCCGTCCATGACGGAAAAAACCGTGGTAGAAGCGAGGGCGAGGAAAATTTCGGCGAGTTTCCGGTTACGGTGGGAGGTCGAGGGTCGAGCGATGCGCGTTTCTCTCATACACGTATGCGCGTGTGTGCGAGGCGTTGGCTCTAACTGAACCCGAGCGAGGCGTTGGGCTCTAACTGAACCCGAGCGATTGCACTGCAGGCTACGCGTTACTGAACCCGAGCGATCGATCGATGGCTGTTAACTGAACCCGATCGAGCGATTCCTTCGCTACTGCTGCTAACTGAAGCCTATCGATGCTGCCTCTGGGATGAACA
>NC_057794.1:292967289-292968419 GCF_018294505.1 Triticum aestivum | reverse complement strand
GCGTTGCCTCTAGATGAATAGTAGACGGTGGAGGGGTGCCCGTGGAGGGGTGGTTGAACAGGACCCCGTGGTGTGGATGGCTGGATGAACAGTAGACAGTGGAGGGGTGGTTGAACAGTAGCCGGTGGAGTAGCGCGCGGTGGAGGCTGGATGAACAGGAGCCCGTGGAGGCTGGAGGAGGTTGACGGTAGCCCGAGGAGGCTGGAGGAGGTCGATGGTGGAGATGAACGGTATCCCGCGGAGTCTCGTTTTGCGGTACACCACACCCCTCCCGATGAACAGGACCCCCGTTTTGACCGTAGTGCTCCAACACAAGTCCGTTTCGTCCGTATTGCGATACGCCACACCCCTCCCGATCAACAGGACCCCCGTTTTGACCGTAGGAGGTCCGTTTCGTCCGTTTTGCGGTACGCCACACCCCTCCCGATCAATAGGACCCCCGTTTCGACCGTAGGAGGTCCGTTTCCTCTGTTTTGCGGTACGCCAGACCCCTCCCGATCAACAGGACCCCATTCCGAACATGGGAGGTCCGTTTCCTCCATTGTGCGGTATGCCAGGCCTCGTTTCCATCGCGTGTTCCATCCAAGCCCTCCCGATGAACACAACCACACATTCCGTTCCGACCCAGCCGGTTGGCTCCCACGCATTCTGTTGCCTCCCGATGAACACGACACATTCCGTTGCCTCCCCATGAACACGACGCATTCCATTGCCACCCCATGGACACGACGACGACGCTGTTTCTCCGTTCCGACCCAGCCATGTACACGAGCCCTGGCCGTACGTATGCGCGAGTAGGCGTTCAAGACCCCGCCCGTATGTACACATACGTGGTCGTATTTTCTTTCTTGCACCCTGGCCATTGTACGTACGTGTACATGCTACGTGCACGCCTCTACTACGACACGTGCGCCTCTCTACTACGACACGTGCACGCCTCTACAGCGACCAGTATGTACGTAAACGTTCGCGACCAGAATGACAACGCTACGCACGCTTTGACCAGGTGGGTCCCGACTGTCAGGCACTTCCTTGCCTGCGAAGATGTAGCTGGTGGGTCCCAGCAGTCAGGGGGCGAATCTTTTTTTTTGCCTGGACGCCTTCCTTGCGAGCAATCAGGGGGGCGAATC